>NW_017264934.1:47104-288517 GCF_001329695.1 Rhodotorula graminis WP1
TTCGGGCCCCCCCCCCCCCCCCCCCACCACTCGCAGGGCGTCTCGTTCTCGACCCTGTTCTCCAAGATCTCGGGCCTCTTCTCGCGCCAGACCGAGGTCCGGATACTCATGCTCGGCCTCGACTCGGCGTGCGTCCGCGACTCTCTTACCGTGGCCCCCTCGAGGCCTCCCTACTGACACCTAGCCTACGCGCACACACGCACACAGCGGCAAGACGACGATCCTGTACCGGCTGCAGATTGGCGAGGTCGTGACGACCATCCCGACCATCGGGTTCAACGTCGAGACGGTCCAGTACAAGAACATCAAGTTCCAGGTGTGGGACCTCGGCGGCCAGACGTCGATCCGACCCTACTGGCGGTGCTACTACGCCGACACGAAAGCCGTCGTCTACGTCGTCGACTCGGCAGACCGCGACCGCCTCGCCATCAACAAGGCCGAGCTCCTCGCCATGCTCAACGAGGAGGAGCTCCACGACGCAAAGCTCCTCGTCTTTGCCAACAAGCAGGTGCGTCCCGCCTCGTCCCTCGTCGTTGTCGGCGGCGGACGAGCGACGACTGACCCTCTCTCTCTCGCGCCCGCAGGACCAACCCGACGCCATGTCGGCAGCAGAAGTGAGCGAGGGTCTCGGGCTCGACACGCTCAAGAACCGGCAGTGGAGCATCTTCAAGAGTTGCGCGATCAAGGGCGAGGGCTTGGAAGAAGGGCTCGACTGGTGCGTCCCTCTCGCCCTCTCTTTTTCTCGCTTTTTGCGCAGGACGAGCATTGACATCCCGTACCCGGCGCGCAGGCTCGCAACGGCGTTGCAGAACAAGTAGACGGGCGTGGACCTCGAGAGCCGGCTCTCCCTCTTCGCCCCGTCCACCTCTCTCTCTTCCTCTCGCCTCTCGCCTGCATCCCCGCACACCTCGTCCGCTCGCGCCACTCGCGATACGTCGCACCCCTTCGCTGTATCCCTGCATCCTCCCTCTCTCCTGCCCCCCTTGTCGTGCTCGCCAAGGACCGTCGAGCGCGAGCGACCGTTCCTCCTCGAGTTCACCCACACACACCCCGTCTTTCGTACATTCTCTTGATACCCGCGCTCGCCTTTCGACTCGATTGTTGCATGAGAGCTACGAGAGAAGCATGAACGAGAATGAGGGAAGCGGGAGAGGTTGGCGTCTGCGCGTCTGCGCAGCTTGCGCGGCGGGCGACGGGCTCGCTCCCTCCCTCGTCCCACCTCTGCCTCGCCAGAATCGCCTTGCTAGCCAGCACCAGCTCGCACTAGAGCAACCGCCACCTGCCCCGAGTCGCGCAACCGCAACCGCCTGCGCCGCTCGCCGCCGACCGCACCTCCGCTTGCCGTCATCACCGCCGCGTCCAACTCGCCCACAGCGCCCATCGAGGCGTCGCCTACAGCCTAAACCGCTCCGTCAACAGCCGCCATGGAGGACCTCGGCATCCAGATCGACCGCGAGGTGCGTCCCACTCTCTCACTCCCTCGCCTCCTCCCACCCCGGGCTCCCTCTCGTCGAGACCCACTCGCTCACGCGCTGGCCCTGCAGGACCCGACCTTCACCTCGACGGTGCAGGAAAAGGCGTCGCTCCTGTCGACGCTCCCGACCAACGAGGACCTGTTCCTCAAGCTCGCCAAACTCGAGGCCCACCTCGAGCTGCTCGCGCTCCAGGAGGACTACATCAAGGACGAGTCGCGCAACCTCAAGCGCGAGCTCTTGCGCGCCCAGGAGGAGGTCAAGCGCATCCAGTCGGTCCCGCTCGTCATTGGCCAGTTCCTCGAGCCGATCGACACCAACACGGCCATTGTCGGCTCGACGACGGGCAGCAACTATGTCGTGCGCATCCTGAGCACCATCGACCGCGAGCTCCTCAAGCCGAGCTCGAGCGTCGCCTTGCACCGCCACTCGAACGCGCTCGTCGACGTCCTCCCGCCCGAGGCCGACTCGAGCATCAGCATGCTGGGCGCCGACGAGCGGCCAGACGTGTGCGTCCCCTCGTCTCTCTCCCTGTGTCCCCTCGACTGACTCGTTGCCCTCGACGCCTTGCAGCAAGTACTCGGACATTGGCGGCATGGACATCCAGAAGCAGGAGATCCGCGAGGCCGTCGAGCTCCCCCTCACCCAGTTTGACCTGTACCGCCAGATCGGCATCGACCCGCCTCGTGGCGTCCTCCTCTACGGCCCGCCAGGTGCGCCCCCTCCTGCTCCCCTCTCTCTCGTTCGTGCACGACCTCGAGACTGACCCCGCTCGGAGCCACGCGCAGGCACGGGCAAGACGATGCTCGTCAAGGCGGTCGCGCACCACACGACGGCGTCGTTCATCCGCGTCAACGGGTCCGAGTTTGTCCAGAAGTACCTCGGCGAGGGCCCGCGCATGGTGCGCGACGTGTTCCGCATGGCGAGGGAGAATGCCCCCGCCATCATCTTTATTGACGAGGTGCGTCCTCTTTCTCTCTCTCTCTGGCTGTCGTGAGGGGTCCACGTACTGACTGTCGCTCTGTCGACGACGACGCGCGCCCCTGCAGGTCGACGCGATCGCGACCAAGCGCTTTGACGCCCAGACGGGCGCCGACCGCGAGGTGCAGCGCATCCTGATCGAGCTCCTGACCCAGATGGACGGCTTCGACCAGGGCTCGAACGTCAAGGTCATCATGGCGACCAACCGCGCCGACACGCTCGACCCGGCCCTGCTCCGTCCCGGTCGCCTCGACCGCAAGATCGAGTTCCCGAACCCGAGCAGGCGCGAGAAGCGGCTCATCTTCCAGACCATCACGGGCAAGATGAGCATCGGCGCAGACGTCGACCTCGAGGACTGTGCGTCCTGCTCCCTCTCTCTCACCTCGGTTGCCTCTCGCCGTCGTTGTCGAGCGTTGCCTGACTCTCTCCTCTCTCACCTTCCTCGCCACCCGCAGACGTCCAGCGTCCGGAGAAGATCTCGTCGGCCGAGATCTCGGCCATCTGCCAAGCTGCCGGCCTCCAGGCCGTGCGCAAGAACCGGTGCGTCCCCATCTTGCCCTCCTCCCCTTCTCTCTCGCGACAGTGTCCTGACCTCTCGCTCTATCTCTCTCCCTCTTTCGTGCTCGCTCTCGCCTGCAGGTACGTCGTCCTCCCCGCCGACTTTGAGGAGGCGTGGAAGCAGGTCGTCAAGCGGTCCGACGACCGGCCCGAGTTCTGTGCGTCGCCCGCTCCCCCTCTCTCTCTCTCTCCCTCTTCTTCCTCTCTATCTCTCGTCCACTCGACGTGCACGATCACTGACTCTCTCGCCTCGCCTCGCCTCGCCGACTCGCAGACCGGTAGTGCGTCCGAAGAGGGAGGAACGAGCCCGAGCAGGACGAGAATTGCAAAGCAGTGCTTTCCTGCGCCCCACCTGCGTCTCGACATCGAGCTCGAGAGATGTGCTTCGAGAGGGAGAGAGAGCTGGGCCCGCACGAGAGCTGGGCAGATGCAGGGCGGGCCGAGGAGCTTGAGCGCTTTGACCTCGCGGCGCGACCGGTCGCTCTCGCTCACTCGCTCTCTCTCGCTCTCGACCGGACTCGCCTCGGGCAGAGAGACGGTCACAAGCAAGCGTTGATGTCACAAATGCAGCGAGGGAGAACGAGAGGAACAAGCTCGTGCCTGGAAAGCCGAGCGAGGGAGGAAGAGGGGGGGTCACAGACGAGGGGAAAGGCAGGGGGCGTGGACTATCTGTACAGGGAGGGGGAGCCTACTCACACACACGGCGAAATATGGCTATCGAGTCGCGAGAAAGAGGTCGAGAGCTCAGATGGTCTGGCCCGGGCGCGCCTCGGCCGTCGTCGCGCCCGTCGCGGCGCTCTGCGAGACGTCGATGTGGCCGGGCGTCACCTTGCCGTTGGCCTGGGTCGCCTTCTTGCGGTAGTCCTTGATGGCAGCTTTGATGGCGTCCTCGCTGCGAGAGGGAGAGAGAGAGGGTCAGGGAAAGGTCCGCCGGCGGGTCGGCGACGAGGCTGAGAGGACTGCGGCGACGACGTACGCGAGCATGGAGCAGTGCAGCTTGACGGGTGGAAGGGCAAGCTCGTGTGCGATCTCGGTGTTCTTAATTGCGCCAGCCTCGTCGAGCGTGAGGCCGCGGACGCGCTCAGTCATGTAGGACGACGAGGCGATGGCCGAGCCGCAGCCGAACGTCTTGAACTTGACGTCCGAGATGACGCCCATGTCGTCGACCTTGATCATGAGCTTCATGACTGTCGTGCGAACGAGGGAGGGAGTGAGGGGAGGAAGGGGAGGGAGGAGGGAGGAGAGGGTCAGGGCGGGTTCTGGCGACAAGAGGAGGCGAGGCAAGGGGACGGACCATCGCCGCAGGCCGGGGCACCGACGAGGCCGCTGCCGACGTTGATGTCGTTCTTGTCGAGCGAGCCGACCTGTGAGGAGGGGGAGATGTCGCAGGGGAGGGGAGGGAGGGGAGACGAAGAGTCAGCGCGTCATGCTCGTGCAAGGGGGACTTGGTGGTGCGTGCGGGCAGTGCGGTGCTGCACGAGAGCAAGGCGAGGCAGACAAAGGACCGGCGAGAGGTGCGCGAGAGGGCGAGAGATGGCTTCGCCACCTCGGAGCTCGATGACCGACTTGGGTCGGCAACTTGCCCGTGTGGTGACGGTCGAGGGAGGAGAGGGTTGCTCACGTTGCGAGGACGCTCGTAGTGGTCGATGACCTGCCGGGAGAGGTGGAGAGTGAGCGCTGCGAGGGTTCGGGGAGGGGAGGGGAGGGGAGGGAGGGGCGCACCTTCTCGTGGTAGAGGCGGGCCTGGGGGACGGCGGCGCGGACGGCGAGGGTCGGGCGGGTGGCAGCAGTGCGGAGCATCGGGGTGCGGAGAGCGGCAAACATGGCGGGCAGTGGTGCGTGTGGTTGCGGGAGGGGGAGGTGTGCGACGCTGCCTCGCCGCGAGTCGGACTTGACGAAATCGGGTCCGGCTCCCTCTCTCCCTCGCTCCCCCTCTCGCTCACTCTCGTTGGCACTGGCTGCCACCACACCCTACTGCGACCGCCTCACCACACACTCGGCCTCGCCCACCGCGCCGCTCCCCACCCGCCCCTCCTCCTCTCCCACCTCACTCGCCTCGTCGCCGTCGTCTCGCAACTTTTTCAAGCCCACGCCGCACCAGATCCGCCTCGAGCGTGCGCCTAGCTGCACTGCGACCTGCACTCGACATGCAGCGCGTGCGACCGCGCGGCACTACAACCTGCTGGCCTCTGCTTCTCGGCACCTCGACCTCGTCCTCTCGACGCGTCAGTCGCACGGCCTTGATCCACGACGAGCAGCGCCATCTCGCCGACGACGACCACGACGACGCAGGAACGCCCTCGCGCGCAACGGCCCTGTCCCCTCTCCCTCCCCTTTCCTCCGCACCTCTCCCCGCCCAGCGGCCGGCCCCTCCCTCCTCCAAACCTCTCACGAGCGGAGCGGTGACCCGTGCCAGGCCCCCGGTCCTGCGCGCCTCTTTGTCTCGTCCTCGGACGGGGCGAGGCGTGTAGGGCACGAGGGCTCAAGTGAATCAGGGCAAGAGCGATGGTCTCCCACTCAGCGGGCGTGAAGCTCTCCCTCTCTCGAGGGGGCGCGAGGCAGCAGTCCGTTCCAAGGTGGAGCCGGCATTCCTTCTCTCTCTTCTCTCTCTCTCTTTCTTTCCTGCTGGCGCTCGGCTGCCGTCGAGGGTGCTCGTCTCGAGGCTTGAGCGAGGTCGACTTTGTGTAGCTCTGCGCCGGCCTCGTCCTCGTTCCTGCGACACATTCCTGCCCTGCCCTTCCCTCTCGCAAGCCTTTCGAGCTGTCGAGCGTGCGAGGAGAGCCTCACAGCGAGAACTGCGAGCGCGAGCACATCGTGCCGAATCCCCTCACAGGGAGCGCCGGCCGAGCCCTCGTACAGCTTGACTGCGCTCGAGCTGTGTCCTCCCTCGGCCTCCTCCCAACTTCTCTCGAGTGCTTCAGTCGCTCCCTGTGACCTACAGCGCGCTGTGCAGCAGCGCGAGCGCAGAATCGCCTCTTCGTTAAGTTGAGAAGGTCGCCGAGTTGGCGACGTGCGCGGTCCGAGCGAGCGCCAGCCGGCAGCGAGAGCCGCACGAGAGCGACAGCAGGCCGGTGTAGCGTGACGGAGGAGGAGAGCGAGCGGGCGGGCGCAGACGAGAGCCGAAAGCTGAGCCTCTCAAGAAGGTCAAAGCGCTGCACGCGCGCAGTAGTGCTCGTTCGACGGCGTGAGCGACGTCTCGGCCGTTCGTCGAGCTGTCGAGCGCGAGCCTTTCGCACGAGAGAGCGCCTGCAGCTTACCGGTGCGAACGAGCGCTCGACTCCTTCGACCCTCGCAACCGAAGAACGTCAAGTCTGCGCACCCGGTTTCCTCTCGCTCGCTCAGCTGCGCTCTCGTCGAGTCGGACAGATCGAGAGGCATCCTCGTTGCGTCTCTAGGGCAAGAGCTACGGCCAGCCCGCCCTCGTCCCGCCGTCCGCCTCCTCCTTCCTCCTCGAGCCCGCTCAGAACCTCGACGACGCCGACGCAGCGAGGCGGCGGCCCTCGTGGCGGCCCCGCGAGCGCACAGAGCCGAGCGAGTGGTCGGACAGGCCGCGACGAGGCTGCGGGCGAGGTGGGCGGGGGTGTCAGTGCTTGAGAGAGGCGAGGAGTGGTCCGAGCGAGAGAAAGGAGGACGCACGACCTGGTCGAGCTCGTTGTCGAACGCCTGCGGGGAGAGGACCGCTCGAGCGTCAGTACTGCGACGACGACGACGACGACGACGACGACGAAAAGGAAGAGGACTGAAGGACGCACCGGGAACTTGAGGCTGGTCCAGGCGAGCGCAGCGTGGACGTCTTGCACGAGCTCGGCGCGCTTGCGGGGCGTGTGACCCTCCGGCAGGCCCCGCACGAGGACGGCGAGGGCGTGTTGGACGGTCGGCGAGGTCGGCAGGAGCTCGTGGGAGACGAAGTTTTGCACTTCGTCGTACGTCGTTCCCAAAATGTCGCTCAACGCCGCGCGAAAGTCGCCGTCGATGATGCGCGCGTCGAGGTGCGCGTTGGGGCGCTTGGTGTAAAAGTGGTACATGAGGACGAGCGCGAGCACGTTGTGCGCGTTCTGCTCGTCGTAGCCGTCGGGCAGGCCCGGGTGCGCCTGCCCGAGCCGCGCGTACCCGTCGCGCTGGTGCTTGTAGTGCATCATGAGCGCCCTGACGCAGTCGATGATGACGCAGTGCGGCACGTGGATCGACACGCCGCGCGCGAACGAGTGCGAGCCGAGGCTCCACTCGCTGCTCTCGCTCGTCGTGTCGGACGGGCGCCGCAGCGTGATCGGGCCGAGCCGAACGGCGAACTTGTGGCTCCTGCGGGCGAGGAAGGGGTCAAGGCTCTGTGGGAGAGAGCTGGGGCATCGAGACGCACGGGTTGCTCGCGCTCGCGCAGTTGAACCAAAAGTCATCGGTAGCGCCGGGAACCGCCGTGATGTCGAGCACTGGTCCTTGCGCGCGCACGATCGTGTGAGCCCGATGAAGATGAAAAGGCGGACATGCTCGAGCTCACCTCACTGACGAGACGGTTCTTGGCGATGTTGACCGTGCCCGGACGACCTGGCCCAGAGCGCTGAGAAGGTAGGTTTCGTCCCGAGTGGCCCAGTGCGGAGGGACGACCGCCTGAATTGGAGCACTGCGGAAAGCCGAGAATCAGAAGCATGTCTGGAAGAGACAAGGGAACGTCGCGCACTTGACGGGCTTGGTCGGCAGGACGATGTGCTGGGCGAGCTCGTAAGCCCGCTCGAGCTGGTCCGAATCGGACTCGACGAGCCACGCCACGGCAGCGGAAAGACCTGTAGACTCGATGAATGAGCCCGCTTTGCCGAGGCGGCGCGAGAGAAAGAGAGATGCGACGCACGGACGAGGCTAAAGACGAAAGTCGGGCAGGGCGGGAAGCCGGCCGCGGTGTAGTCCGACGTGTCGGCCTGATTCGCCTCGCGCAGCAGCTTGATGAAGCGCACAGTCGCGAGCGCATAGTCGCTGGCGGTACAGGCCTGAACCTCCATGCTGGGCGAGATGGCGAGGAAGAACGAGGGAGGAAGAGGGAAGCAGGAGCCCGCTCAGGCGCAAGCCGAGCGCGAGCAGACCGATCGAGGAGGTACGCTCTCGGCGGCAGTGCCTCGGATATGCCGACGGACAGGAGCTGCCGCTCGAGGACAGGGGACGAGGTTTGAGCGGGGCGGACACAGGCTCGCCTCGTCGCTCGGCACCGAGAGGAGCTGGCCGAGCGGTGCGAGGGACGCCAACGTCGGAAGCTCCGAGGAGCGTGCAACGAGCAGGCCCGGCGAACAGCCAGTTTCAGAGGGGGAGCGGCGCCGCCGCTGCTTCGAGGATGGAGCGGCCGGGATGCCATGCCGTGAGAGCCGGCACCAGCGAGCGTGCGAGCGCGCAGAAGTGAGAGCTCGCAAGGGCGTTTGCAATCGCTCGAAGCAGTTGCCGCGGCGAGAACTGAGAGGCAGGAGGAGGGGAGGAGGGGGACGAGGAGAAAGGGAGAGGTCAGCTCGGGTTCAACGAGGCTCGGGGGCTTGCAGATAGGCTGTGGCGCGAGCTATGGCCTGCGGGAGTGCTGGAGAGGAAGCTGGGCGCACCCGGGAGCGTTGACGAGGAGAGAGACCCGGTTGCTGTCAACTCGAGGTGATGAGGCGGGGCGAGGCCGCGGCGACGGCGGCGGCGCGAGGGGCGGTCGACGGGGCGGAGCAGCGGCTCTTAGAAGGTTCTGGCAGCCTGTACAGGGGCGGAGCTCGTCGCAGCAAGGCGAGGGCGACTGTGGTCGTGCCGCACCACCAGTCGGCTGTCCAATGCGCGACACCAAGAGCGCTCCTCACGGAAGCACCGGTGTGCTGCGACCGTCACTCGCATTCTCCTTGGTCGAGCACGTCGTGCGACGGGCGAGGCGTACGAGAGGAGGCAAGGGGAATTGCAGCTTCAATTTCACTTCGAGGTGTATTTACAGCGCGCCGTGCTTCTCCTCAAGCATCGAGAGGGCCGCCACGGCCGATCTCCTCCTGGCCCATCTTTCCGCCCTTGACACCGGCGTCGTGCGCGAGCTCCTTGTCGCCGCCGAAGCCTGCGAGGTGTCGAAGAGGTTAGCGGTCGGGCTCGCCTGCGCGATCGGCGAGACGAGAGAGGACGACCAGGACGTACCATACTCCGAGTTCATGCGCTTGTCGGGCTGTCCGTCCTTGCGAAGGCCGTCTGTTCAGGGTTGCCGAGTGAGCATCCGCTCGAGAGAGGAAAGAGAAAGGGAGAGGACGACGCACCGTGCTCGCTCGGCTTGTAAACGGCCTCGGCGTTCTCGGCGTGCTCCGTCATCTTGTTCGAGGCCTGGCTCATGGCGTAGTCAGACTGCAGTCGACGGGCGATACGGGCCGAGGGCGAGGAGGACGGGTGCGAAGAGAAGAGTCGGTGCGCAGGCGAAAGGCGACAATCGCGACGGGGGAAGGTGCGTGACGGTTGCAGAACGTCGAGTCGAGACGGTGAGCGCAATCGAGGGACGCCAAATGAGCGGGAGACGAGAGGCAAGTCGAAGAGAGCGGGGCGAAGTGGGGAAGGGAGAGAGGACAAGGTCAGTGTCGGTTCCTGCTCGACGACACTCGACAGCGGGACGCACCATGGTGTGCAGAATGTGTGTCGAGTGATGTGGGCGAGGCGAGTGGTACAGGGAGAAGAGGAAGCGGCTGCGATTCGAGAGCCAAGCCGACGAGCGAGTGACGTTGAAGACCGACGACGACGACACTTTGCGCGGCCGAGAAGTGGGCCCGGGTCCGTCGGGGGTTCGTCCCGCAGCAGCTTCGAATCGACCGCAGCTGTCGAGAGGCAGAGCGTCGAACGAGGCCGGTCGCGAGCCGCAGTCTGTACGGACTGAGCGGCAGCGGACCGAGCGACTTGAGAAGGTCGATCGAGGTTGGGTCGGAATTCGTATTCGGCAATATCAAGTTGCGCGGGATCTTGTCGGTGTGCACTGTGCAGTGAGATTCCAGACCGTAAAGCAAAGGGAGCGCGAGACGCAGAGGAAAAGGTGCGACACGCGGGGCAGCCGCGATCTTCCTCGTCTCGTTCGCGCTCCTTCACCACCCGCTCAGCCTCGACTGCACCAGAGCCACGCGCGAGCCTCTGC
This sequence comes from Rhodotorula graminis WP1, assembly GCF_001329695.1. Taxonomy (NCBI): domain Eukaryota; kingdom Fungi; phylum Basidiomycota; class Microbotryomycetes; order Sporidiobolales; family Sporidiobolaceae; genus Rhodotorula; species Rhodotorula graminis. The sequence continues at coordinate 57,218 of NW_017264934.1, forward strand.
GGCACTCGCCTCAGCAAGCGCACACAACCACCCGCATGGCCGCCCGCACCACGCGCGGCTCTGCGCCGCCGTCGCCGTTCCTCGCAGAAGACGAGATCGCGCTGCTCCCCTCGCCCAACGTCGGCAGCGCAGAGCACCGCGGCTCCGACGCGAGCTACCAGGGTGCCTACGCGAGCCACGCCGCAGCGCGCAAGGCCGCGTCGCGCCCCCGCGCCCGAGCGTGCGCCCTCCTCCCGCCTCCTCGCCTCCTCCTCCCGCTCCTCTTCGCCCTCGCCCTCGCCGCTTCGTTCCTTCTCTTGACCGAGTCGACACGCCATAAGCTCTCCCAGTACCTCGCCTTCACGCCCGAGCAGTCGCACCGCATCCGGGACGCCCTCTTCGACGAGCCGTCGTGGCCTCTCGCGCCGAGCGGGTTCGGCATCCTCGACGCCGACGGCGAGCACACGGTGACGGCCATCGTCGTGCACGGGCTCGGCGACAAGGGCGACGGCAAGCCCTGGACCGACGTCCTCGCCGACGAGTTTCCCTTTGTGCGCTGGTGCGTCCCGGCTTCTCTCTTTCTCGCGCCAGCTCGTACCGAACGCTAACTGCTTCTTCTCGCACAGGGTCGCACCGACTGCCGACTACCTCAACATCACGGTCCGAGACGGCGCGACGACACGAGCCTGGTTCGACATCGTGTGCGTCTCGCTCCCTCCTCCTCCTCGCCTTCCCTTGTCCGCTCGTTCTCGCTGACCTCGGTTGCCCACCCATGCCCGCAGCGACTTTGACGACATCTGGGGCGACGAGGACGTCGTCGGCTACATGCACAGCCAGCAGCAGCTCAACCAGCTCATCGACGACGAGCGGCAGAAGATGCTCGACTCCGGAAAGGTCCCCCGCATCGTCCTCCTCGGCTTCTCGCAAGGTGCGCCCTCTTCTCTCCAAGCCCGTCTATTTCAGCTTCACGAGCTCACCTCGACATCCGTGCCCGCAGGCGGCGTCATGACCCTTCTCGCGACCCTCACCGCCCCGACTCGCGACCGCATCGAGGCCGCCGCCGTCATGAGCACCTACCTGCCCATGCTCGACTCGTTCGACGAGATCTTCAACCCTGCCGCGAGGGACACGCCTTTGCTGTGGGTGCACGGCCGGGCCGACCCTTACCTCACGTGCGTTCCGCGCTCTCTCCCGGTCTTCCCTCGACCGTCAAGACGGGCCCTGACCCTCTCGCTCCTCGCGCAGGTACACCAATGCCGAGCTGTCACTCGCGCGCCTCACGACCGCCCCGATCTCGCTCTCGAACGTCGTCTTTAGCGGGTACGACGGCGTGCAGCACTCGTGGAACGGCGACATGCTCGACGACGTCGTCGGCTGGTTCGACGCGCACGTGCCGCGGCATCGAGCCGAGGGAGCTGGACCGAGCACGGGCGCAGTTGGAGACGGACGAGGCGGCAGAGCTCAGCAGGAGAAGGTCGAGGGCGCGGCGGGCGGCGCGGTCGAGCGGGTCGAGGCGGGCGCGGGGGCAGCCGGCGCGCAGCGGCAGCAGACGGGGGCCGCGTCGAAGGGGGATCCCTTCGATGCTCCTGCAGAGGACGCGTCGAGGGCGGCCGAGGAGGAGGGTCGGGCCGACGAGCTCGACGGGCTCGAGGCGCTCGAGGCGGCGGACGACCTCGTGCCGGCTCGCCGGCTGCGGCGACGACGACCAGAGCGCACCGTTGTCGACTTGTCGTCGCCTGTATCCTGACCTTCTGTAGCTCCCTGTTCGCGCGCTCCTTGGTGTTGTACGATCATCCTCGTTCTCTCTCTCTCTCTTTTCCGTTCTCCTCTCGAGAGCGTTCTCGCAAGTCGGGTGAGAACGAGAGAGGCAGAACGAGGGGTATAATGCACAACGCCGCGGCGCACGACTACTGTACAAGCAAGGATGGAAAGGAACCAAAAGGTCGCATGAAGAGGGGTGCGCGAGGAGGTCGACTCGAGGGCGACGACGACGGCGCCAGGGACAGGGGCAAGTCGAGAGGTCGACGAGGGGGATACCAAGAGGATGTAGGTGAGGAAGAGAGTCGTCTTGATGCGTGTGATGGAAAACTGCTGCGCCGCCCTCGTCCTCGCGCTCGAACCTCCTCCTCGTCTCGATCGCCCTCTGCTCGCCTCCTCCTGCACCGTCCGCCGCACATGTCGCTCAGAGGTCGGTAAAGGAGCGGTCGTGGCGAACAACGACAGGGTCGAACGTCATGTTGGGCTGCGGGCGCGCAAGGCGAGTGAGCGGGCGCGAGGTCGAACCGGCGCAAGTTCGAGATACAGGCTCGACGTACCATCTTCTCCCACACAGGCTCGACGTCGGGGCCCTCGAGGTCTCCTGCGCCGTCCCAGCCCCAGCACCACACTGCGAGTCGAGAGAGGAAGAGAGGAAGGTGAGCTCGTCGGCCGACGACGAATCGGCTCGACGACGAGAGAACGGGTTCGACGCACCGTATGGTGGCGGCTGCCGGAAGTTGATCGCCTCGCTCTCTTCTTGGCGGAACAGGCGGTCGTGCGGGCCGTACCAGCTGCGGTCCTGCGGGTCCGAGTGCGGGTCGTCCGGGTTGCCGCCGAGCCGAGTGTAGCCGCGAATGTAGGTGAGGTTGCGGCGCTCGGGGTGGACGATGTCCCACACTTGCTGTAGCAGGAGAGGCGAGGGGGAGAGGGCGGGAAGAGTCAGTAATCGCTCGAGAGGGAGGGGGAAGAGAGAGAGGAAGAGAGAGACCTTGTCGTACGCGAGCTTGACGCGCGGGATCATGATGATCCGCCCGTAGCCCGCGTTCCAATAGTCGTTGCAGATAAGACTACACTCGGACGCCGAGCACTCGCCGGCGCTGAGCTTGGCCATGCGGAACTTGACGTGAGGGTGGGCGTAGAACGGGGCCGGGTCGAGGACCGAGATGCCGTTCCAGCACGACTGGACCTGGACGGGCAGGTGACGCTGGAACCGGTGCGACGACTCCATGTCGCGGAAGACGGCCTCGAACGGCGCGTTCTCGAGGGCGGTCCCGTTCATGTCGCGGGCGACCCAGCTGCGCGAGGGGGGGAGGGAGAAGCGCTTGGTCAGGTCACGCTCACGACGGCGACGGCGACGACGATGACGTTGACGAGGGAGAGAGAGAGGGGGGGGGGAGAGGACGCACTTGTCGTAGAAGACGGGCTGGCCGACCTCCTCGTGGAAGATGTAGTCGGACCCGCACGTGATGCCGGCGTTCTGGCGACGGCTCTGCCACACGAGCTCGAGGAGGTCGTCGACACAGGGCAGGACGTCGTTCATGAAGATGATCGAGTCGAACACCTCACCCTCGGTCTCGCGCAGCTCCCACAGGGGCGCGAGCGCGGCGTTGCGCACCTCGGCGAGGTACTCGATGCGGTGGTTGAACGCGCCACGGGTGCGGAGCGAGGTGCGGATGACGACCCGGAGCCCGACAGCGCGCCCGAGGGCGTCAAACAGGCGCAGGAGCGCCTTGGTCTGGTCCTTGGAGCCGTTCTCGTACACGGAGACGAAGACGTTCTGGAAGCCGAGGATGGCCGACACCTTGAACATGTTGGAGAAGAGGTCGGGGATGACGTCAAACGAGTTGTACAGGTTGATGGCGAAGAAGTACTTGTGGCCGTCGTAGCTCGTCGCGAGCGACGACTTGCCGTCGGCGCCGTGGCGCGAGTGCGAGAAGATCTGCTCGACCTCGGTGCGCTCGTCCGAGCTGTCGGCAAAGATGCCGCGACGGGCGACCTTGGGCACGATGCGCTGCAGGTGGCCGCGCAGGCCCTTGCGCTTGTGGTGCTGCTCGAACCCGACGAGCGGCTCGTACCGCTCGTACACCTGGCGGCGGTACGACTTTTGGGCGTTGCGCAGGCAGTACCGCGTGTGGTAGCCCGTGAGGGTCGACAGGGTGCGGAACACGCGCTCGCGCTGCTCAATCGTCGGGAGCGAGATGGTGCTGCGGTGCGTCCCTTGACGCTGCGTCCACGTCTCGACGACGGCCGAGCCCTTCCAGGGTGCGGCCGCAGGCTGTTTCGAGGGGGTCGTTGTCAGCTCGTGGGCGAGCGAGAGAGCGAGGAGAGCTCCAAGTGCCAGCTTCCTGGGGAGGGAGGACGAGGAGAGAGGGGGGAAGAGAACGGCGACGACGCACCTGACTGCCGCTGATCAAGCTCGCGAGGAAGAGGCCGACGAGGATGCCGACGCCCAGGGAGAAGAAGGAGCCGGCCTTGCGGCGCAGGAAGGTGAGGAGGGTCGAGGTGCCCTGGACCGGATCCTCGACGAAGAGGGCGATCGAGGAGCGCTGGCGGCGTTGTCGCTGTCGCAGTCGGGGTGCGCCAGCAGGGTTGCTGTACGGGCTGGTGTACTGCATGGCCGCAGGGGGAGCGCTGGCGAGGTCGGCGGGGCCGGCGAGCGCACTCAGAGCTGATCTCGCAACGACCGTCCGCCGGCGCAGACGCGACCAAAATGCAGAGACTCTCGCTGCTCGACTCGCTCGGGCAGGGCCAGCTAGAGGGTAGCACAAGGAGCAGTAGCTTTGTGATCCCTGCATCCATGCGAGAGAGGCTGCAGGTGCCGCCGCCGCCGCCAAGTCGGAGCTCGGCGCGAGGAGCAGCTCGAACGACCTCGCCCTCTCTCGTCGCCGCCAGAGCCACGTCGACTACAGCCGCACCGCCACCGCGAGCTCGAAACAGCCCCGATCGCTCCACCGCCACGCCGCCTGCCGCCCTCGCCGCCGCGCTCAGCTCCCGCTCGGAACGTCACCCATGAGCTCGCCCTCGTCCGGCGACGCCCTGCCTGAGCACGCCTACTACTGCTTCGATGTCGTCCAGGCCGCTCTCGATGGCACTGCCCAACCCGCACCGCAATTCGACCGCGACGAGGCCTTGTGCGTCCCCGCTCTCCTCCTGCGCCCCACCTCTCGCCTCTCGACACGAGCTGACCCTCGTTGTCGGCACATGTGCGCAGCCCGCTCTTCGTCACGTGGAACGTGCGCTCTCGCTCTGGCGGTGAGCCCAGGTTGCGCGGCTGCATCGGCAACTTTGGCGCCCTGCGCCTCGGCGACGGACTCGCCGAGTACGCTCACACGAGGTGCGCCGGCTCTCTCTCTGCGCCCACTCGAGTCTCACTGACCCTCGTTCACGCCTACAGCGCGTTCGAGGACAGCCGTTTCGACCCGATCACGGCCAAGGACCTCCCTCGACTCGAATGCGGGTGCGTGCGAAGCTTCGGCGCTCCACCCTCTCTCGTCGCCCGCGCTCACCCCTTTCCTGCCCGCCTGCAGCGTTTCGCTCCTCACCGACTTTGAAGTGTGCGACGACTACCTCGACTGGGAGCTCGGCACGCACGGCATCTACGTCGAGTTTGTCAACCCGGCCCTCAACCTCCCACCTTCCTCGTCGTCTTCGCCCGCCTCGACCGCCACCACCCCTTCGACCGGCAGCGGCACCGCGACGCCTGCGCCCAAGCCGACCTACCGCTCGCTGTCGGCCCTCCCCAAGCTCGACGTCGCCGTCTCGCGCGCGCAGAACCCGCGCAACCTGCGCCCGGTCCTCCACGCCACGTTCCTCCCCGAGGTGGCGCCCGCGCAAGGGTGGACCAAGGTCGACGCGGTCGACGCGGCGATGCGCAAGGGCGGGTTCAAGGGCGTCGTGACGGACGAGATGCGGCGCGGCGCGAGGGTGAGCCGGTATCAGAGCCGCAAGGTCAAGGTGACGTGGGACGAGTGGCAGCGGTGGCGGTCGTCGTCGTCGTCGCAGTGACCGTCTTGAGGGTCGTCGTCTAGCTCGCCCCGTCTGTGCTGTATCTGTAGAGCCTCGTTTCGTCGCCAGCGTCCGACCGCGAGAAGCTGCCTCGACCGCGGTTGGAGCGCATTACGTTTGCGAGGCTAATCTCGATTAGCAGATGCCGCCGCTTGGCGTTTCCGATCTGGCCGGCCCCCACTTGCGCGGCAGGCCCGGCGAATGTCGTGCTCGCCGACGGTCGCCTCGTCCACCTCGCCCTTGCTCCCTCACCTCCACCTCGTCCTCTCGAGACTCGCTCCAGCTCCCACCACCCTCACACACTCTCCTCAACGTGAGTCCACGCGCTCCCCGCTCCCTCCCCCGCGATCTCGCCGTCGCCCCACAACGTGGCTCGACGAGAGCTGACTTCTCCTGCGCCCAGTACCACCATGACGGACAAGGTCGGCCTCCGCCTCGGCTACAAGGCCCCCAACTTTGACGCCGAGACGACCCAGGTGCGCCCACCACGCTCGCCGCCTCGACTCGGGCTCCCTCGTCAACCGCGAGCTGACCCCTCCCTCCCTCTCCTCCCTCGCGCGCACACAGGGCAAGATCAACTTCTACGACTACATCGGCGACTCCTGGGTCATCCTGTTCTCGCACGTGAGTCGCACTCTTGCATCTGGACGAGGCGGACGAGCGAGGGCGGTGCGGTCGTCTGTCGAGGCGGCGACGACCGCAGCACAGCCTGCTTCGTTACACGGTCGCCGCATTTCTACAAAGCAGTACTGACTCTAGCCCCTGTTGCGCCCGCAGCCTGCGTGAGCCTCCCCCGTCGGCGCCCTCGCGACCTCGCCTCGTCGACCTTCCTAACCTTCACCCTCTCCCGTCCCCTCTGCAGCGACTTTACCCCGGTGTGCACTACCGAGCTCGCCGAGGCTGCTCGCCTCGCCCCCGAGTTCAAGAAGCGCAACGTCAAGCAGATCGGTGCGTCGCGTCGTTTCCTCCCTCTCGCCGTCCAGCACGCGCGGTACTGCGCTCCCTCTCGGACCCCTCACTGACAGCTCTTCACCGCACCACGCAGGCCTCTCGTGCAACGAGCTCGGCTCGCACGAGAAGTGGGTCGCCGACATCAACACGTTCGGCAAGGTCGACCTCGCGTTCCCCATCATTGCCGACCCGTCGCGCAAGATTGCCCAGCTCTACGACATGCTCGACGAGTGCGTCGCCCTCTGTGACCTTTTCTTCGAGTACGAGCGCCGAGACTGACCGTCGCCGGTCTTGTGCGCGCAGGCAGGACCTGACCAACCTCGACGACAAGGGCATCCCCTTCACGGTCCGCACCGTCTTCGTCATCGACCCGGCCAAGCGTGTCCGCCTCTCGCTCCAGTACCCTGTGCGTCACACTCTCGCCTCTCTCTGTCGACGAGCCTCGAGCAGGCGCACGCGACCGTCGTCGCAGAGTAGAACTTGCCGAGACTGACTCTCGCTCCTTCCTCCCCTCGCGCAGGCTTCCACCGGCCGCCAGTTCAGCGAGATCCTGCGCTGCATCGACTCGCTGCAGCTCACCGACCGCGAGAAGGTGGCGACGCCCCAGGGCTGGCAGCCGGGCGACAAGCTCATCGTGCACAACAGCCTCAAGACGGAGGACGCCAAGAAGCACTTTGAGGGCAAGGAGGTCGAGGAGGTCTTCGTGCGTCCCACTCTCTCTCTCTCTCTCTGCGCCGATGTTGGGGTCGTGGAGGAGCGCGCCGCCGTCGAACAAGACGAGGGAGGACGTTCTCGAGGAAGCGGTCGAGGGCCCGTGCGCTCTCGACGGCTCCCTCGCGACGTCTCTCTGCGCCTCGCACGTCTTCTTCAGCACTCACTGACTCTCTCGCATCCTCTCTCGCAGCCGTACCTCCGCTTTGTCAGCGTCTAAAGGCGGTCGGAGCGTCTTTTACGTGCGGCCGCTTCTCGTCGTAGCTTTGAGCAGTACCCAAAATCGCAGTGTCGCTTTCGCCTGGTTCCCTCTGGAGAGCTGCGTCGTAGTCGGAGAGGAAGCAGGCCGCGTGCGACCCAAGGAAAGCGGCCGAGCGTGGAGGAGAGAGGACGTCAATTTGAGGGCGCGAGTGGACACTTAACTGTGCGGGTGCGGGGCAGGAGCCGGCTGCCGATCTGGAGCGTGAGCGTGTTCGCCGCGGCGGAAGCTCTCGCAGGTAAGACGTCGCCACCTTCTCAGCTCGTCTCGCTCCTCCTCCCCTCTCCCCCTCCCCCACCACATCACCCTCCAGCTCCCCATGTCTCTGCAGCTGCTCGCACCACTCGCACTCGCGCTCTGCGCAACTCCTGTCCGCGCCCAGTACTGTGCGTCCTCGCCCTCGCCCTCCCCTCTCGCGCTCCCACTCTGCCTCCGCGCTCGTCATCGTTCGAGCCGGCACAGCCACTGACCCTCGTCGCCCGGCCCTGTGCTCCTGCCGTTACAGACTATGGCGACCGCGACAACGGCACGAGCTACGGCACCCGCATCGGCGTCGGCGTCGGCAGTGCGTCGACCTCTCTCTCCTCCGCCTTGGCCTTGGCGCTCCCCCCTCCTCTCGCACTCGCTGACTCATCCTCCTCCACACAGTCGCCGTCGCCGTCGTCCTCGTCATCTTTGTCGTCGGCGCCATCATGAGGCGTCGTCGCGCCCGGGCGTTCAAGACGGCCTATCCGCTCCAGCAGGTCCAGGGCCAGGGCCACCACAACCAGGCCGAGCAGGGCGCAGCCGGCTACTACGGCCAGCAGTGGAACCCGCAACAGCAGGGTGCGGCGAGTCAGCCCCACTACGGCCAGCAGTACGTGCCCACTCAGGACGGTGCGGCAGCCACCGAGGCGCCTCCTCAGTGTGCGTCCCTCCTCTCTCCCCTCCCTCTCGGTCGAGACACGTCCTCGCGCCGCAGGACTGACAGTCCCTCCTGCCCCCACAGACTCGAACTACCGCCAGGACTCGGGCTCGCACTACGCCCCGCCGTCCGGCCCTCCCCCGATGGCGTCGCAGCACGGCAGCTTTGCCCCGCCCTCGTCGCCTCCCCCTGCGGCCAACACGTCGACGTACGCCCCGCCGAGTGGGCCGCCGCCGACGCATGGCGAGGACGGCAAGGCGTTGACGGGCGAGGAGCGCGAGGCGTGGCAGGCGGCGCAGGAGGCGCGCGAGCGCGACTTCAGCAGCGGCGGCGGCGGCGGCACCAGCGGCGCCAAGTGAGGGCGTCGCTCGCTAGATGTCGGGCATGTGCATACAGCGGAGGAGGAGGAGGACGGTGGCAGCGGTCGGCACGAGGCTGCTCTGTAGCACTAGCTTTACCACGATCTCAGTAATTTCGCCTCGCATCCCGCGCTCCTTGTCCCTCTCTCTTTGCCTGCCTTGCAGTCCCTCGTGCTCTCCTCGCTTTGTATGAGAGCCAGGCGCTGCACTATCCTCGCTCACGAGCTGTCGGCCCACGAGCATGCGTTCGAGCCTGCGAGCCCCGCTTTCTCTCCCGTCCTCGCCGAGTCCCGGCGGCGACGGCCTGAACGAGCCCTCGCTCCGTTAAAGCTGGTGCACGCTGTCAGGCTCGACTCGGCGGAAATACACAGCTCACCTGCTGTGCACCGCCGACGCAGAGTCGCTCGCGTCGACGGCCTTCTCAAACTCGCTCGTGCTCGAGTGCGCGCAGCCCGGCTCTCTCTCGCTCAAGACGACTCGCATAATGGACAAAGTCAAGCGAAACGAACAAGCTGCAAGCGAGTCGGACGTCGAGAGCATCGCCTCGAGTGCGCTACGGCCTCGTCCCTCCCCTCGTCAAGCGCCGCCCGTCCTCCCTCCTGCTCCTCCTCAAGCGCCTCCCTGCCGCAGCCCGCCTCGCTCTTCTGAGTCGCACGGCCGCCCTCGTCTCACGACACAGGGCACCCCTCGGTCGCCTCGGGCTTGACCTCGACCTTGTCCTGCGGCTCGCGCTTGTCCTGTGGCTCGGCGCCCTTCTCCTCGCCCGCGGGACGCGCCTCGACCGCCACGGCCGCCAGGTGCTCCTCGGCCGTCTCGGCAGCCAGGCGCTGCTCGTTCAACTCGAGCTTGATCTCGACCCGGCGCTGCGCCTCGGCGCCGACGGGCGCGAGGCTGAACGCCTGGCCGCCGCCGACGCTCGCGGCGCGCTCAGCGGCCGTCGGCGGGCCCGCCGTCGCCGTCGACGTCGCCTCGAGCGCCGTGCGCACGAGGACCGGCGAGACGAGCGGCTCGTGCGGCATGGTCGACGGCGGCGGGCGGTGGTCGGCCGGCGCGGCGGATGGCGCGAGCGGGGCGGCGCTCGTCGTGTCGCTCGTCGACAGGCTCGAGGCGGTGAGCTGGTGCGTCGGGTAGAGCGACGTGCCGCCGAGCGCAGTCGTCGAGGCCGACTTGAGGCCCTGCTCGTCGGCCGTCGAGAGCTTGGTCGCGACGAGCGGCTGAGGCGCCGCGGACGACTGCGGCGTCGAGTCGGGGCGGATGGCGAACGACGAGGGCGAGTCGGTGGCCCACACGGGGGTGGGAACGTGCGCGATAGGAGCCGACGAGGCCGAGACGGCGTCTGCGGCGCGCTCGGGCCCCGACCTCGACGACGACGACGCGCCCGACGACGACTTGGCGCCGACCGGCTCGACCTCGACCGGCACGCTCGACATCGTGGTCGACGACGACATGCGCGAGTGCGAGCCGGCGCCGTCGACGCGCACCGAGCCCGTCGAGCTGCCCGCGTCGGGCGACGGCTTCTCGAGCGGCGCGGCCGGCTCGACGCACGCCGCCTCGAGGCCCGAAGGCCCGTCGCCGAGCTCTTTGCGCTTGTTGGGGCGGTGCTCGCGCTCGGCGCGCAGGCGCGCGTTGGCGGCCTCGGCCTTGGCGAGCTGCGCCTGGTGCATGGCGACGAGGTCGTTCGAGGCCGTGCCGGGCGCAGTCGAGGACGAGGTGCTCGCCGACGGGAAGTGGACCTTCTTGGTGGCGGACGCGGAGCTGGTCGACGAGCGACGGCGGGCGAGCAGGTACGAGTCGCCGTCGCTGCCGCTGTCGTCGTCGCCCATCGGGTCGAGGAGCGCCTCCTCGCCGCCGAGGTCGCCCGAGTCGAGTGGCGAGTCGGCGTGCGTCGATGTCGGCGACGGCGAGCGCGAGAGCGGGCGCACGACGCGCTTGCCCTTGTCCTGCGGCGCCTTCTCGACGCGAGGGCGCTTTGCCGCACGCTCCTCCTCCTCCTCGATCTCCTTCTCCGTCATGCCGATGTACAGCGTGTCGCCAACCTCGACAGGCGGCGTCACCGAGCGCTCGACCTCCTCGGGCTCTGTGGCGAGAGGGGGCAGGAAAGTCAGTCGGGTCGCTCAGGCAGGGAGGGAAGCGGACGTCGAGCGCACCCTCGTCGGCGAGGCGGGCACGGATCCAGGCTGTGACGGCGTGGCAGAAAGTCAGGATCGGACGCGCTGTGGCTGAAAGGGCGTGGAACCAAGGGACGCACGGTCCGAGCGGATGTAGAAGACGAACACGAGGTCGGGCTCGTCCTCGTTGAGGTAGTCGTAGGTCCACGTCGTGGTCTTGCGAGGGTTCTTGCTCTTCTTGGGGTCCTTCTTGACCGTCTTGAGCTCGCCGAACCTGTGAGGCGAGAGGAGCTCGTGAGAAAAGGTCACGAGGGATGGGGACAGAAGTGCAAGGAGGCGACGCACGTCGCTGAGACGCCGAATTGGCCCTTCTCCTGCTGCTCGTGCACGGCGCGCTTGTCCTTGCTCTGCTTGGCGAGCGGGTCGTTGGCCATGCTCGCGGACGACTGCTCGCCCTTCTTCTTCTTGGGCGCCGGAGGCGGGTACACGACCTTGGACTTGACGTTCTTGATCTTGCGGTACGTGATCTTGATGGCGGACACGCCGTCGAGGAAGTCGGCGTCGCGAGAGGCCTTGTCGCGATCGCCCGTAGTCGGGACGGGCCCAAACTTGAACGCGCGCGTGTGCTCCTGAGCTCGGGAACAGGGCGAGGGTCAGTGTGTGCGCCTGGGAGGCCTCGACATGCGGCCCGAGGAAGAGCTCACGTCGCCGACCTGCACGTGTGACCAAGTCGTGAAGCGGTCCTCGTCATCGGGCGGGCCTTGGTGCTCAATCCCGCCCGCTTGCTCCCACCACCTGCCGACTCTGTTGAGGGGACGGGAGGATGTCAGTGTGGACTCCTCAAGCCGCAGAACCAAGGCGAGGAGGAGACGCACCGCTGATCGCCGAAGTAGAGCGTGCGCTCGACGCCCCTCGTCGCCTTCTTCTCGCGGCCGTCCCACAGGCGGACCTCGAACTCCGAGTCGTACGCGCCGCTGATGTAGCCCGTCACCTTGTTGCCCGTCTCGCGCATGTCGAACACGAGCCGAGGCCTGCCGTCGACGACGACGTGGGCGCGCAGCTCGGGGATCTTGGACGGGTAGCTGCGCGAAGGTGGGAGGAGGGAGGGGGGCGAGAGCGGGTCAGCTATCGCGCCAAGAGGGGTCCGGCGAGGCTCGAGGGGACGCACAGTGAACGACTGGGCTCAGGGACGAGCATGGCGGCGGTCGACGGGGTGGTGACGAGACGAGGTGTGGGGAGCGAGGCGCGTGCATTGATGAGGATGAATGGCGGCGCGAGGCGGGCCTGGGGCGACTGGTCGTGGGCGTGCAGGCGTGCCGAGAGCTGCTGGGAGGCTCTGGTGCGGCGGAGGCGAGTCCCTGCGGCGAGAGTGCCGGGGGGAAGGTGGTGTGGTGGAGGACGAGGAGCGGAGGAGGAGGACGCGAGGAGCGAGTCGTTCGCCGTCCTCCTGTGCGTTCACTGGCGACGGCAGATGCACAATGACACCTTCGTAAGCTCGTCTGCGAGCGCACCGCAGCACTCGAGGCGTCTCCGACAGCTTCTGCGACCGCACGTCTCCCGCCGACTCGCTCACGCTGACTCTCCTCCTCCGACTCGCAAAGTCTCTCGCTGTGCATCGCCTGCAGCTCGAGGGTAACTCTTAAGCCGAGGCAGAGCAGCAAGGAAAGAGGAGAGAGGCCTCCCTCGAGCTGTCGCGAGCAGACGACGGCGGGGCGTCGGCCGCGCGAGGAGCGAGAGCGAGAGCGAGGGACGGTCTGTCCGGTACACCAAGGCTCAAGATGTCGTCGAGCTGCACGGACGAGAGATCGGCGAGGGTGAGTGAGCTGGGCGCGTCAAGAGAAGGCGCGAGGACGGGGAAAGGTGGCGCACCGTGCGAACAGGCTCACCGAGGCGTACGAGCCGCAGCCTCGGATCGTTGCGCTCGGCCGACGTTGTACGACGATGGCGACGCAGATGTCCGGCGGACCCTGCAGGCGCTTTGGGCGACGATGCGTCTCGAGGACGAGCCGGCGAGCGTACAGCAAAGCGGACGGCAGAGACGCGAGGAGCGGACTCTCGCGGTAGCGAGGTCCCGCGCAGCTTGATGAGTGTGGCCGAAACGAGCTTGCGCAAGAGGCACGAGCGCGAGCTAGAGGTTGTCGGGCGAGGAGGAGCATCTCGCCGCGAGCTCGCGACAGGGTCGCGGCGGCTCTGCAGCAGCGAGAGGCGGCGAGCGAGGTAGGTGTGGGGCGAGTGACTCCGTGACCAGGTCCTTGTAAAGGAAGGGCTCAGCCGGGCGGACGAGGTGGTCGAGCGAGGGGGGAGAGGCGGGAGGAGGTTGGCGAGAGCAGGAGAGGAGCGGGGAGCGAGGATGGAAGGTCGTCGAGGGGGGAGAGGACGGGAGGGTGTGGCCCTTGTGAAGGCTTTCAGGTGTGTGGCAGGGTGGGGCCACAAGCTGGTAGAGCTGTCGCTGTCGAGAGGGGGCAGCCGACGCAGAGAGTGAGCTCGCTCGAGCGCGACCACCTCCTCGTCTTTCGCTCGCACCCTCGCCGCGTCTTCACGCCCACTTCTTAACGCAGCCATGGGCAAGTCTACTGTCCCTCCACCTCGCCACTGTCCCACCCGCCTTGTCCTCGCTTCGCCACCTGCCGCCGTCGCCGTCCTCAACCGTCCTCGCCCGAGCCCGCCGCCCAAAATTCGCTCCCCCGCCTCGCCTCGAGCCGCCCTCGCCACCCTGCCGCACCAGCCCACCAGTCGAGCCCACCACTCGCACCTTTGCGCCCGTCGACGAGCGCGCGCGAGACTTGCGACGGCCGCCGCTCGAGCTCCAGCCCCGGCCGCACGCGACCTCGCGCCAGAGCCGACCCTCGCCCCGGCTCACTCGTCGCATGCGGCCACGTCGAGAGTGCAGCATGGCGGGTTCTGGCGGCGTTCCCGCAGCGTGTCAGGGTAGATTTTGGCGGCCGGCGGGCAGGCGAGGGCGGTGGCAGCAGCACGGCGTTCCGGACCCGTCGACCAGGACCGTCGAACTAACCTCGCCCTCTCCTCCCCTCGTGCAGCCGTCGGTAAGAACAAGCGTCTTTCGAAGGGAAAGAAGGGCATCAAGAAGCGGGTTGTCGACCCCTTCACCCGCAAGGGTGCGTCATCTCTTCCCTCTCCCCTCTCCTCTCCCTGCCCTTGGTCGCGACCCGTCTCGAGTGCCCGACACTGACCTCGCCCTGCCCCGCACAGACTGGTACGACCTCAAGGCGCCGTCCATGTTCGACACCCGCAACGTTGGCAAGACCCTCGTCAACCGTTCGTCGGGTCTCAAGAACGCCAACGACTCGCTCAAGGGCCGCATCTTTGAGCTGTCGCTCGGCGACCTCAACAAGGACGACGAGCAGACGTTCCGCAAGATCCAGCTCCGCGTCGATGACATCCAGGGCAAGAACTGCCTCACCAACTTCCACGGCATGGACTTCACCTCGGACAAGCTCCGCTCGCTCGTCCGCAAGTGGCAGACCCTGATCGAGGCCCAGGTCGACGTCAAGACGACCGACGGCTACCTCGTCCGCATCTTCACCATCGGCTTCACCAAGCGTCGCCCGAACCAGGTAAAGAAGACGACGTACGCCCAGTCGGCCCAGGTCCGCGAGATCCGGAGGAAGATGTTCGAGGTCGTCCAGCGCGAGTCGACCAGCTGCGACCTCAAGCAGCTCGTCCAGAAGCTCATCCCCGAGGTCATGGGCCGCGAGATCGAGAAGGCGTCGCAGGGCATCTACCCCCTCCAGAACGTCTTTGTCCGCAAGGTGCGCCCTCCTCCCTCCTCTCCTCTCACTCTCTCGAGCCGGGCACTGATTCTCTGCGTCCCTTTCTCTTCTTCCTCTCCCACCCTTGCGACTATCCCTGTCGCCTCCCGCATCGCCCTCGTCATCGTCGCCGACCTCGACTCGCCCACGACCTCGACCTCTGTCCTCGCCATCCTCTCCGTCGCCTCGTCGCGCCACCTCCCCCTCCTCCTCGACACTCATCCTGCACTACCTCGACGCCTCGCCCCGCCCTCGCCTGTCGCTGTCGTCGCCGCCTCGCCCTCGTCGCCTCGACCTCGCCCGGGACGACCCACTCGCCGCAGGTCAAGCTCCTCAAGCAGCCCAAGTTCGACGTCTCGAAGCTCATGGAGCTGCACTCTGCCTCGACCGAGGCCGAGGTCGGCGCCAAGGTCCAGCGCACCGAGTTCGTCGAGCCGGCCGTCCTCGAGTCGGTCTAAGGTCCAAGACCTGGCTCGAACGAGGGGTGGGTGGACGTTGTGTAGCAGTCCCTTTCTTTTTTGCGAGGGCATGATGCTGGCGCACGCGAGACGCACGACGAGCAGCAGCAGCAGCAGGCGCGGGCGCGCAATGCAGGCCGTCCTACGGGGCGAGCCCTGTTTCCTCTCTCTCTTTTCGTTTCTCCCGGCGCGGCTCTCGCTCTTTGCTCTCTCCCTGTCTGTGTCGAGAGCATCTTTGTGCCCTCTGTGACGGCTGCCACGAGAGAGGGAGCCAGAGCGAGCCCGCTTGCCTCAGTTCGAGTCGTCGGCCGAGGCTCGAGCGCTCTCTGCAGCTGCCCTCTCTCGTGCCTTCTCGTCTCGAACCGTGTGTAGCAGTGCTGCGAGAAGTGCGAGGCGAGCTGGCGGGTGCGCTCTGCGTTGGCTCTCGCGAGAAAAGCGCGCTCGGCTCAAGCGAACGGGAAGAGAGACGAGGGAATGCGCTATTGTACATGCTGCAGGGCACCGTCGCCCTGAGGCATCGCGATCTACACACACGACACGGGGAAGGAGAGGGTGACAGAACAACGAGGTCGAGAAGAAGGGCGCGAGGCGAGGGCGCAAGGCGAGGGTCGAGCGAGTCGAAGTGGACCGAGAGGGGGCGTGACGAAGAGAGAAGTCGAGACGACGAGAAAGGGGCAGAGGGGGGAA
Organism: Rhodotorula graminis WP1; assembly: GCF_001329695.1. Lineage (NCBI taxonomy): Eukaryota > Fungi > Basidiomycota > Microbotryomycetes > Sporidiobolales > Sporidiobolaceae > Rhodotorula > Rhodotorula graminis. Next base: position 73,167 of record NW_017264934.1, read on the forward strand.
GGGGAGAGACGTCTAGCGGCGGCGCATCGGCTTGCAGCCCATGCGCTTCTCTGCGAGACGATGAGGACGCGAGTCAGTCCGGGTGCTCGACGACGGCGACGAGGGACACGAGGAGAGAGCCGAGGGACGCACTCTCGCCCATGGCCGGGAAGTGGGTGCGCGGCGTCTGCTTGACGGTCATGCCCTTGCTCGCGCGGTACTCCTCGCGGCGCGACATGCGCGGGCCCGAGGTCGAGATCTTGGGCTTGGGAGCCGGCTCGGCAGACGTAGACGCCTCGCCCTCGACCTCCATGTCTGCGTAGAGGACCGATAGAGTCGTCAGTACCTGCTGTACGCGACGAGAGAGGTCTGGGCGAGAGTGCGACGAGCATGCGCCGGTGCTCTCGCCCTGGAACGACGTCGACGAGGAAGAGCGAGAGTGGGACGCACCGCCCTCCTTCTTGTCGGCGGCACCCTCCTTGGCCGTCTCGTCGTCGTCGTCGACCGTCTCGTAGCCGGCCTGCTCGCGCTCCCACTCCTCCTTGTCGGTCAACGCGCGGGGCTTGAGGGCGCTGGCCTTGAGCTTCTCGTTGAGCTTCTGGATGCGCAGGTCGTGCTTGAGCTTGTAGTCGGAGCTGGGAGGGTGGCAGGGATGTCAGTGCAGGCCCTGTCGAGCGCGCGGGAGAAGGAGGCCGGGTGGGGAGGGAGATGGCAAGAGGGAGAAGAGGGCGCACTTGGGGTCCTCGCGCTTGATGGCTCGGTGTGCGCGCTTCTTGGAGCTCCTTAGTCCCTTGGCCATGGTGGCGTGCTGGTTGGTGAGCTGGCTCGGAGGAGCGGTTGGTGGAGAGAGGCGGACAAGCTGTCGAGCTCGCCTCTCGAAGCTCCGGCTCAGGGTGGCTGTGTCGCTCTCTCGCGAGGGGGTTTTCGAGGGAGGTGGTTGGTCCAGCTGTGTAGTGATGGATGCAATGCACCCAGCGTACACCCCTCTGAGCGAGTTGCGAGGGCGAGACGTTGGCTCCGAGCTTGGTCGCGCGGCGGTGCTCTCGCCGCGGAGACGGAACCTCGCTACTCTCGTCGCACACGCTAGCCACCACCGCTGCCATGCCCAAGAACCGCACTCAGCAACAGCCCGCAAAGCCCAAGGGCAAGGGCAAGGCCCGCCCCGCCGCTCCCGCCCCGGCACCGGCCCCCGCCGCCGCCTCGTCGTCGACCAAGCCCTCGCCCAAGACCCGCCTCTCAAAGGCAAAGGCCACCCCGCTCCCGCAAGACAGCGACGACGACCTTGACGCCGCCGCAGAACTCGCCGGCATGAGCGACGACGACGACGAGCAGCTCGACGCGCTCCTTCAGGGCGACGACCTCGAGGTGGACGATGGCGTCGAGATGAGCGGCGAGTCGGACGACGACGACGACGAGGAGGACAGCGACGACGAGGAGGACGATGTTACCGAGGAGGCCCTCGAGCGCATGATGAAGGTGCGTCGTCTCACTCTCCCTCCCACTCGCCGTCGTCCCGAACTGACCTCGGTTGCCCGCACCTTTCGCAGCTCCTCGGCCCGGTCGACGCCGCCGAGCTTGGTCTTCTTGACGGCGAGGACGAGGACGAGGGTTCGGAGGACGACGACGAGGAGGACTCGGACGCTGAGGAGGAGGACGAGGAGGACGAGGAGCTCAAGCCGTACGAGGAGCTCGACGAGGTCGACCCGGACGTCGCACCCGTCGAGAAGAACGTCACTAACGACAAGGTGCGCCGCGACAGTCCTCCCTTTCTCGCCACGATGCCGCCGAGCGAGACTGACCTCGAGTTGCTCACCCGCAGGCGGCCCTCGAGCGCGTCCTCGCGTCGTTCAAGACCGACGCCGGCTTCTTCGACACGCTCACCCTCACCAACCCCAAGCCGCTTAACGTTCCCGACGCCGACAACGACCTGGAGCGCGAGCTCGAGTTGTGCGTCGCGCCTCTCTCCCCCTCGATCGTTGCGCTCGAGCCCCGTACTGACCCACCCCCCCTCCCGCAGCTACAAGCAGTCGCTGTGGGCCGCCATGCACGCCGAGACGCTCTTCAACCGCGCCGACCTGCCGTTCCACCGCCCGACCGACTACTTTGCCGAGATGGTCAAGACGGACGCCCACATGGCCAAGATCCGCCAGGGCCTCCTCGACGAGCAGGCCGGCATGAAGGCGAGCGAGGAGGCGCGCAAGCTGCGCGACGCCAAGAAGTTTGGCAAGAAGGTGCAGCACGAGCGCCTGCGCGAGCGCGAGCGCGACAAGAAGGCCGTCGGCGACAAGCTCGAGAGCCTCAAGAAGCGTGCGTCCCCTTGTCTCTCTCTCTCTCTCTCCCTCTCGCGCAAGTCTCTTGACGAGCTCAATCATACTGACCCTCTCGGCCCGCCATCGCAGGTCGCAAGGGCGACGCCTCGTTCGGCGGCGACGACTTTGACGTCGCGCTCGAGGACGCGCTCGCGTCGGCCGGTCCCGCCTCGAAGAAGCGCAAGACGAACGAGTCGGAGCGTCCCGGTCGGGCACGCGCCGGCATCTCGCGCGCCGGGCGCGACAAGAAGTACGGCTTTGGCGGCGGCGGCAGGAGGAGCAAGGAGAACAACATGAAGGAGGACGACCGGAGCGGCGGCGGCGGTGGACGGAGCGGCGGTGGCAAGGGTCGTGGTGGCGGGCAGGGCGGTGGGAGTCGGGGCGGCGGAAAGGCGGGCATGTCGAGGAAGCGCCCGGGCAAGAGCCGGAGGCAGGCCGTTTGAGAAGGTCGAGCTTTGTCCTCTCGCCGTCGCTTGCAGTGCCACCTCCTTCTTTCTCTCTCTTTGCAGCCGTCTCTCTCTTTGCAGCCGTCTCGAGAGTGGATCTGCACACAGCGTTGCACCCGTCTAGCAAGCGACGTCGACTCGTCCCCCGCGTCCCTCGCCTCCTTACGAGCTCGCCGTTTGCCCCCTCTCGGCCCAGTCGATCCGCCCGAGCCCGATCGCCGTCCCCGTCGCGCACAGCGGCGCGAGCGTGAGCGTAGGGTGCCACGCCGCCGCCGTGACGGCCTGCTCGGGCGGCCACGCGGCCGTCGAGCGCTCGAGCGGGACCGACGACGACGTCTTGGAGAACGGGTTGTACGGGTCGAGCGCGCCGCGGAACTGCGAGACATAGTCGTCGACGTGTGTCAGGTCCTGTTGGGCGGCGACGCAGGCAGGGAGGGGATACGAGAGAGCCGGCTCGACGCACCTCGACATCGAGATTGTCCCACATCCGGACGGCGCCCGACGTGCGCTCGACCTCGAGGCGGTACAGCCTCGTCAAGTAGTGACCGCGCAGACGGCGCTTGCGCAGGGCGCGCACGCCCGAGGCGAGCATGGCCGTGCCGTCGAGCGACGCCGAGAGGGTCGTGGCGTGGTGAGGCGAGGCGGCGACGGACTGTGAGGGCGAGAGTGGCTCGGCGAGCAGGTCAGTCTGCGGCTCTCGAGGTCGAGAGTGAGAAAAGAGAGTAGGACGCGCCCAGACGGGCCCGCGGTGGATGGTGACACGGCCCTCGTTGCCCTGCATGCTCGGCTTGAGCCCGAGCCCCTTGACGCGGTCGTCGGCGTCGGTCGTGTAGGCCATGCCCGTGTGCGCCGAAAAGGCGACCGTGTAGAGCGCCGCTGTTGCACGTAAAGCGGATCAGTCGCCGTGCAGGAAAGGGGAGAAGAGGAGAGAGAAAGAGACGGACTGCGCTCGTGCGTGAGGACGCTCGTTGCGCCTCCCGGCTCGCGCAGGTCGCTCAGCAGGGCTGAACCGTCGTACCCGACCGAGACGATGCCGGTCGGCGCGCCGTCGAGGTCGTGCTCGGCGCGATTGTCGAGCTTTGGCGGCGGCGTCGAGATGAAGACGAGCTGGCGGATGACGGCCGTGTGCGCCGAGAAGTAGTGCGTCGGGCGCAGAGGACGATCTGCGTGACATGAGAGAGGGTTAGAGCGCGCGCGAGACGGTGAAGATAAAGAGAGAGCGGTGGGCGGACCTGGCTGTTTGCCGCTGAGGAGGATGTCGCCGACGCGCCAAACGGCGATGTAGCCTGTCGAGGGCAAGGGTCAGTCTCAGACCTCGTCATGAGAAGAGAAAGGGGCGCAAGGGACGCACCGTTAAGACACCCTGCAGCGAGGACCTCGTGCCCGCCCCATGCGAGAGCGTAGATGCTCGTGTCGGGGAGCTGCAGCCGCAGCAACGGCGACGCCTTGACTGCGGTCGTCCACATAGACCATCAGTATTGTGTCCAGAAGAGAAGAGAGCCAAAAGAGAGCGCGGCGACGCACCGAACGCGACCTCGTCCTCCTCGACCCTGAGCTTCTCCCTCGCCCTCTCTGGGTCCGGCACCGCCAGCACCGCCACCGTCCCATCGCCGAACACGCCCGCGACGAGCCCAACGTTTCCCTTGTCCTCACCCGCAGCTCCCTCTGCTTCTCCCGCCTCGTCGTCGACGTCCATCGCGTCCTCGCGCCCTTTGCCCTTGCCCTCGCCGTCCTTGCTCCCCGCCGCCGCAGCGCGCGCCGCCCGCCCGCCGCGAGGGCACCACGCCGCCTCCTTGCACTCGCCGAGGCCGTTGACGCACAGCGCGAGCTCGAGGCGCATGCGCGCCGAGTCGTCGTCGGCCGTTTCGGGCGCGAGGGACGTGCCCGAGGGCACCGACCACAGCTGGAGGAGGGCGCTCGGGCTCGTGGTCGAAGAAGATGTCGAGGAAGAGGCGGTGCCGGTGGCGGAAGAGGAAGAGGAGGACGAGAGCGGGTGGCGAAGGAGGGCGTCGGGCGAAGAAGTGGTCGTGACGAGGAGGTACTCTGCGAAGGGGGTCCAGGCGTCGTCAGTAAGGGCGCTTCGTCCGAGACGCATGCACAGAGAGGAGGAGAAGAGATCCTGCTCACCTTTGTCGGAAGGCCCGTCTGCTCGAGGCGCAAAGGCGAGGCTGCCGATCGGGGCGCCGGCGTTGAACAGGTGGCCTGGCTTCTTGCTGACGATCTCGTCTGGGCGGTGGACAGGGCGCTAGAGATAAGTATCCGGCTCATCGTGGAGGGGGGTCGCGAGAACGCGCAGGGAGGGACGCACCGAGCCTCCTCGTCTCGAACCTCTCGAGCTCGACCGCCTGCTCCTCGATCCCGCTCGCGACGATCCCGCCGCACAGGAGCCGGATGCGCCCGTCCAACTCACTTGACGTGTCCTGCTGAGACGCCGTAGAGGGTCCTCGTGACGTGCTCGGCGCGGTGGACGTCTGCAGCTCGACCGGCGGGATGGGGAGGTCGAGGGAAGGATCGGGTGCGGGCGAGTCGGCGGCGGCCGCTGCGGCGGCATCTGCGGCTTCTTTGCTGCCGGGCAGAGGGACGGACGGGGTAAAGATGGTCGACGGTCGGTCGGTCGGGTAGACCTGGCGAGGAAGGAAATGCGAGACGTGGCTGCGGTGGCTTCGAGTGTCAGAGGCGCGCACGACGGGAGACGCAGGGGAAAGGGTGGACGCACTGCGAAGATACGCCGACAATGTCCTCGTCCTTGACCTCGAGCTCGTCGTACCACCCTCCCCACTTCTCGCGCTCGCGGACCTTGCCCTCGCCGGCCACGCCGACGTCGTACCGGCCCGGCACGTAGTCCATGTCGCGCGCCCACGCCTTGTCGACGCCGAACGGGTTGCCCGAGTGCATCTCGAGGAGCTCGTGGACCTGCTCGTCGCGGAGGACGCCCGGCTCGCCGGCGCGCCCGGCGGCGAACCGCCTCGGCGCACCGCGCTTGCCCTCGCCCTCGAGCGGGACCGACGGCGCGAGTGCCGCGAGCGGACCGATCCACGGGTGCTGGAGGCCGAGGGCCGTTGCAGGGTGACGGTCCGACGGCTTGGCGCGAGGAGGAGCGACGCCGCCGGCTGCGGACCCGGTGCGCTGCGCGACGGCGGAAGCCGCGACGACGACCGAGGCGCGCCCTGCTGACCTCCCTGCGCTGACGCCCGTGCGCGCGCCGCGGCCCCTGCCCCTGCCCCTGCCTCGGCCGCCTGCGCCTCGCCGCGCGCCGCCAGGAGGAGGCGACCCGCCGACGATTGACCCGCTCAATCCGCTCGCGCCCGAGATGGACGCGCCGTCGTCGAGGTCGTCCAAGTCGAGGGCAGAGCCGGCTGCGCTGTCGTCGTCGTCGTCGTCGTCGTCGTCGCGTGCGGTTCCAGCCCCACCTGGCGCGCCGGGGTGTTTGTCGGGGAGCTCGAACTCGGAGCCGGACGACTCGTCGGGGATGTAGACGGGCTTGCGCTTCTTCTTGGGCTTGGTGTCGGGTGCTTGCGAGGTGGCGTCGTGGCCTGGGCGGGTCTTGTTCGAGTCGAGAGCTTCGTCGGATGATGAGGACGACGACGAGCTGGTGAGGTTGAGCGGGGCGAGGAGGTGGGCGTAGCTGGTCGAGGCGGTGGACCTGCGAGGCCTGGCTGCCATGGTGGCTCGCTGGCTCGGTCTCGCGGGCTCGAGGCTGTGAGAGCAAGCGGGAGAAGAGCGAGCGTTGGCCTCGGTCGCCTCTCGACCCTCTCGCTCCATCCCTTGCTGAGACTCTGCTGCGCTCGAGACTGCTGCAGTGCGCCGGTCGTCATGCTGAGGGCGCTCGCCATCCATCCCTCGGTGCGCCCACCCTTCTCCCTCTCTCTCCTCCTCATTCCCCACTCACCGCGACCTTCGCGCAGACCACGGTCATCGGGTTCAGCCGGTACCGCGCCAAGGTCCTCCTCTTCTACCTCCTGTGGATCTACGCACCGTCGTACCCGTCGCGCAACGAGGCCATCCTCCCCTCGTCGCCGCACCTCTCGCCGACCTGCACCGCCTCCGCCTCGAACCTCTTCCCTCGATCGAGTGCGCCCCTCGCGGTCGTCCAGCCCGGCCTTCCTCTCGGCGCGACACCCTTCTCGAACGACGCCGACGCCGACGTCGCCCTGCCCTCGCCCTTGACGGCAGCCTACCTCTCGAGAGCGTCGCATGCCTCCGCGTCGGCCGCCGCCAACTCGGCGCCCTCGTTGCCCGTCGCCGCCGACCACATGCCGGCAAGGGGCTCGACGTCTCACGACTCGAGGGCGTCGAACGACTCGGGCCCGACGCCACCGCTCTCGGAGCAACCCGCCGCAGTATCGGCTTCGGCAGACGATCTCGACGCGCGACCACGACGCGCAGCGGGCCCAGGCGCAGCGCGAGACGTCCACGTCGTCCTAAGCGACGACGTCGCGCCGAGACGGCCGAGACCGCGTCGCGAGGAACCCGTCGCCGACTCGCCGATCTGCTCGACAGCGCTTCCAGCGCCAACCTCGCCTCGCCTCACCCCTCTCACCTACACCCTCCTCGCCCTGCACCTCCTCTTCCTCCTCGAGCTCGTCTTCCTCAACCTCGAGACGTCGCCCGCCATGTCCAAGCTCTCGAGCACGCGCCCCTCGCTCTCGCCTCTCTCGTCGTTGACCACCCCGCCGGTCCGTGCGTCAAAAGGCGCCACGTCCTCGTCGTCGCTCGCCAAGCGCCTGGCACGCGCTCGGTGGCGCATCTCCACGACCTGGAACGCGTGCGGGCAGGAGCTCGTCGTGTGGGCCGCCGCAGCGCTCGTCCTCGGAGCGGTCGGCGCGACGTGGCGGTCGGGCGGCGGGGAGGGGTGGAACGCGGTGCTCGGCCCGCAGGCGTGGACGGCGCATCTGCGGCTCGCTGAGGGTGACGAGGGGAGCAGCGAGGGGGCGAAAGGGTGGCGGATCATGCGGAACGTCGTCGCGCTCGAGGTCCGTTCTCCCGCATTTAAGCTCTCGCTCCTCCAGACCGTTCACTGACTCTCTCCTTGTCCCCTCCTGCAGATCGCAGTCGTCGTACTCGGTCTGGGGCAGAGCGTACTGCCGCTCCTGGTCGCGGTCGGGCTCGTCCCCTCGGCCGTGCCCGTACCCTCATACCTCGAACCGCCTCCAACCTCGCCCTCGACCCCGCTCAACAGCCTCAAGCCCTCCTCGCGCCCTCCCACCTTCACCATTCCGCTCCTCGACCTCGCTCAGCAGTACCTCCACCCCTCGCTCGCCTTCCTCGTCTCGACCCTTCAGCTCGCCCAGCTCGCCCTCGCTCGCCCACCCTCGCACAGCCTCGTCAATTGGCGCACCCTCGTCTGGCTCCACGCCGCCTGGTGCGCCTTTGACGGCGCGCGCCGCAGCAAGGCGCGCATGACGAGCCTCGTCGCGCACGTGCGCGAGCTCGCGCGGGCGTTCCCTGGGCCTGAGCGCGGGACGGGCGAGGACTGGCGGTGCTCGATCTGCTTCGAGGGCCGAGGCGAGGTGACGGCGTGCGAGGGTGCGGCGGCGTGTGTGGGAGGGGCGGCGGCCGGGCTGGCCGCGGACGAGCCGAGGCGCAGGGTGATCGGGTTCAGGACGCTGTGCACGCTCCCGTGCCGCCACAGCTGTGCGTCTCTCTTTCTCTCCTTCCCTTTCTTCTCTCGACGTCGAGCGCGCCCTGACGCTCGCCTCGGTCGCCCACAGTCCACGCCCACTGCCTCGTGCGCTGGTTCCGCCGCGTCGCCTTTTGCCCAACCTGCCACCGCGACGCTCGCACTTCCTCCGGCCCGGCCCCGACGAGCGCCCACGAGGAAGCGCTGCGAGCGCTGCGCGAGGCGAGGCTGCGCGCTCCTGCTGGTACGGCGGCGGCCTGGGCGCAAGGCGCGCCGGCGAGCGAGGACGAGTACCCGGGCGCGAGGGCAGCGGCGGCGAGGGAGGGCAGGCGCGCGCGCACGGTCGACCTCGATGGACTCGCGGCGGCTTTCGAGGCAGTGGCGATGGGCGGGGCCGACCAGGGCGAGGGCGGGGTGGTCGAGGCTCGAGCGCGCGTCCAGCCTAGCGACCTTCCCGAGGTCGCCGATTGAGCTGTCGAGCTCTGCTGTACTGTAGAAGTCTACTCTCTTTGTCTGCACATACGCGCTTTCCTAGGTGCCGCACAGAGGCTCGAGCGATGTGGCCAAGAGAGAGGAGCTCTCTCGCGCTCGAGCCGTTCATTTCTCGCGAGCAGGGAAGAGTCGGCTCTCGGCGTGGGCCTCTTTACGCTCGCGTATGTCCAAGATAAAGAGAGTTGCAGAACGACAAGCTACATGGTGAGCAAGAGAGGCCTGCGTCCCGCCTTGACGCGCGCCCTCGCCGCCGCAAGAAGACCCGGCCCTCCCTCACAGCGTCGTCCTCGGCCACTGCGCCCTCATGGCCGCCCGGTACGCGCTGTCGTCGTGCAGGGGCGCCACCCGCGGGTCGAAACGGGTCGACGAGAAGCGCTGCGGCGCGTCGAGGCTTGAGGGAGGGCGAGCGGGGGGGTCGGTCGAGAGGGATGCGGACGACGAGGGGAGGGGCGCGCCGAGGTTGTCGAACGGCGGGAACGGCTCGAGGCGAGAGTCGTGCGGCGGGTCAAAGGCGGCGGAAGGGCCGAGGTCGAGAGAGGCGGTGGGCCGACGCTCGTCGTCGAGCGCGAAGAGGGGCGAAACGTTGTCGTCGACCACCATGTCGCCGCCGGCAGGTGCGGCCCACCCCGCCACGTCTGGCACACCATCCCGGGCGTCGAGTGCGTCGCCAAAGTCGCCCGCCCCGCCGCCGTAGCTGAACTCGCTGCGGCGCTCGGCGCCGTCCGGCTCAACCCCGGCCCCGGCGCTCTCGACCTCCCTCAGGAGCCGCTCGACGTCGTCCGTCGCCGCTCCCTCGCTCGCCTCCACCTCGCCGGGCGCCTGCTCCTCGTGCGCGAGGTCGAGTGCAGCGGCGCTCGACGCCCGTCGACCCTCGTGCTGCCGCAGCTCCTCCGCCCTCGCCTCGTCCTTCCTGAGCCGCTGCACCCGCGCGAGCGACTCGGCGCTGCGCACGCCGCTGTTCGACTCGAGCGCGCCTCGAAGTTGCTGTGCAGCACTCGAGGCGGCAGGCGAGCTCGGCCGGAGCGGGAGCTCGACGTGCGAGAAGCGGCGGGTGAGCGACCGGCGCGCTTTGCTGTGCGGCGCCGAGGCCGGATCGGGTGCTGGTGCGGGGGCAGGCGAGGTCGAAGGCAGGAAAGGCGTGTCGAAGGAGGCGGGCTCGGGCGCGACGGCGGGCCACGACGAGCTCGCGCGACGCGACAGGCTCGTGCGGTTGGCGGGCTTCGAGCCGTACGTGCGTCGGCGTGGCGGCTCGACGACTGCGACGGGTGCTGAGAGGCTGTCGGACGAGGAGGATGCGCTGCTCGAGGTCGACGAGGAGGACGAGGAAGAAGCGGCGGACGAGGCCGAGCCGTGGAGGAAGGCGCGCTCGGAAAACGCGAAGTCGGGGACTGCGCGCGACGAGTACTGTCAGTGAGGGTCCTCAGGATAGTCGAAGGACTCGCGACGCACTGCCTTTGCCGCCGAGCTTCATGCGGGTCGACGCCTTGCCCTTGTTGAAGATGCCGATCTGCGGCTTGGGCTTGAGCTGCGAACGGCGAGGAGCAAGTCAGTGAGGGCTCGCGAGACGTGGAGGACGTTATGCGCGAGAGAGGGGGAGCGAGAGACGCACCGTGAGCCGACCGGACGTAACGTTCTTGGCCTTGCCCATCTCCTGCACGACCTTGCGGCTGCGGCCCTCCTTGGTCGTGCGCTTGACCTTTTTCCTCGCGACGCCCTCGTTCTCCTGGTCCTCGTCCGTCTCGCCGTCGCTCGCCGCCTGCCGCCGCCGCCTCGACGCCTTGACCTTCTCGGCGGCGGCCGTTCCGACGGCGGCGGCGGTCAGGGTGCGGTCCTTGCGGATGAGCGCTTTGGCACGGCGGCGTTCGCGACGAGCTCGCAGGCCTGTGTGCGAGAGAGCTTGGTCAGCGAGGTGAACGAGGGCAGTTCGCAAGGGCGAGGGAAAGAGGGACGCACGCTGCTCCACCTCGTCCAGCTCGTCTTCTCCCTCGGCCTCGGCGCGCAGCTTGCCGCCCTTGGGCACCTTGCCCCGCTTCTTCTCCTTCTCCTTCTCGTTCTGCTTGCCCTTGTCCTTCTTGCGCCCGTCCTTGACCTGCGCCCGCTCGGCCCGCGGCACCAAGATGCTGCTCGTCGCGCTCGCCGCCCCGCCGCGCTCCCGCTCCCGCTCGCCGTCGCCGTCTCGCGCGCGCTTGCGCTTGACCGCCGGCGCAGGCGCAGGGGCAAGCGCCGCCGAGGACGAGACGCGCCCGCGCATGGCCTGCACGAGGAGCGGCTTCTTGGTGCGCGGCGCCGCCTTGTTGTCGCCGCCCGGGTGGTGCAGGACGAGGGCCTCGTCTGCTCGCCGGGGCCGTTGGAGCCCTGCTGCGCCGCCGTGCGCGTCTGCGCCCTCGCGCAGGCGGGCGTCGCGCCAGGCCCGGAAGCGCGGCGGCGTGTTTACGCCGTCGAACTCGGCGGCGACCTTTGTCGGGGACAGGGGCGGGTCGTCGAAGGCGGCGGGTGAGGCTGGGGTGGTGGCAAGGTAGGCTTGGACTGTGCGGCGCGGTGCTGGAGGGTGGAGCGAGGTGTGGTGCGCGAGGTTGGTCGATGAGAGGCGCTCAGGTTTCGAGGACGGGGCGGGAGGGCGCGCGAGGAGGCCCTGCATGGAGGTGTGGCCCGTGTGCGGCGTTGGACAGCAGGTACAGGTGCACTCGATGGCGCTGAGCTGGGTTGCGCGAGCTGGGCGACGACACCCACGACGCGAGGAGGCGAGATGCACAGGCCGACGCGGCTGCTCTCGCTGGACGAGTCTGAAGGGGTCCGCTCTTGCTCTCATACTGTCAGAGAGTAGCCTGGTCCCCAGGTGGCACCAGAGAGGCGGCGAGACGAGCGCACCACGTTGCTGCACCGCCTCGCTCGCAGGAGAGCGCCACCGACAGCCTCTCGCGACGAGCTGCATGGCCAGGGCCGCTGTGAGGCTACAAGCTAAGATGCTGCACAGCTCAGTCCACTCGAGCAAGCTCAAGTCGAGCTGAGAGCGAGTCTCCCGGCGTCGCCCAGCTCGGCATCGCTCCCGCTCGCTCGCCTCGCTCTCACACACGCTCCGCTCCAGCTCGAGCACCATGACCAGCAAGGAGACTGTCCTTGCGCAGATCGAGGACGCAAGTCGAGGGTGCGTCTCGCCTCTCCCTCTCTCCCCTCTCCTCCTCGCCGCGCGCTGACGTCCCCCCACTCGGCAGGTCCGTACACCTTTCCCTCGCCCTTCTCCCCGTGGAGCAGAGACGTGCGCCATGGCGGCACTGGCTGGAGCGGCGGCCTCGGGCCAGGCGGATGCAGGTGGGACGAGCGTGAGAGGTCGCAGCAAGCCGAGGCTCCTCAGCTCGCGACGGGTGGGCGCAGCTCCGCTCCTGGGGGCAGCTGGCAGCGAGCGGCAGGCTCGGCATGGGCTGCAGCAAGGAGGGCGGCCCCGCAGCGCGTCAGTCACTGACCCACTCGCTCCTCGTGCCGCAGGTTCGACGCCCTCCTCGACAACCGCCTCCTCGACTGTTTCGCCATCCTGCGCAGCCAGCCCAACTCGGCACCTCATCTCGTCGGCACCGGTATCGCTTCCTTCCTCAAGGCCATCTTATCGCGAGAGGATGCCGAGCTTCGCGAGGTGCGTCGTCCATTCCCTCGGCGAGAACTTTCGCCACCATATGTCTCCCGGCACCCAGCCTGACTCTGCCTCTCCCTGAAACGCAGGCTACCGAGACGCTCGTCAAGGCCGAGGCCGTCGCGACCGCCGAGACCAAGATCAAGCGGCCAAAGGGCGACTCGACCGGCGTGTACCCGGCCGGCATCGAGTACAAGCTCTTCCAGGCCGACGCCGTCCTCGGCCAGGCGCTTGTCGCCGTCATGAGCGAGAGCTACGTCGAGTTCGCCAAGGCCATCTGGAAGCTCAACACGGCGTACAAGGTGCGCCCCTTCTCGCTCTTCCTCCCTCCCCGCACATTCCCTTTCTCGCTCGTTGCGTCATATAGCCGTCCTGACACCGTCGGTACCATGCACAGCTCCTCGCGACGGTCCAGAAGACGGTCTTCCCCGACGGCGTCGGCGAGAACGAGTCGCTCGAGTCGGTCTTTACCAAGCTCAACGAGCACTACCTCGAGGCGACGACGGCGGCGCAAGCTCCCGCCGCCGAGTCGGGCGGCGGCTTCTTCTCGTCATGGGGCCGCAAGCGCGCGCCCGCTGTCGCTGCCTCGCTGCGCCACTCGTCGTCGTCGTCGGCCATCCCGACGCTCCACGCGCCGACCCCGACTCGCTCGGGATCCGCCTCGGTGCCCGGCTCGCACGTCGCGTCCGAGAACGCGTCGGTGACGGACCTCGTCGAGGGCGTCGACAAGACGGCGCTCGTCGCGACGGCGGGCGACGGCGCCGAGGAGCACCCGGCGCCGCTGTGGGCGGGCGACCGGCTCACGACGACGGTCATCAGCGGTGCGGCTCTCGGCGCGGGCATGTTTGGCCTGATCTTCTCGAGTGCGTCCTCTGCTCTTTGTCATACTCGTCCTCCTCCTCGTCGCGCCCATTTCCTTCTCCTCCTCCTTCTTGCTCTTCGTCAAGCTCTTGTAGAGCCCGGCACTGACTCTGTCCTCGTACATGCACGCAGTGATGCCGCCGCGCATGGTCAAGCTCATCTCGTGGTTCGGGTTCGCCGGCTCGTCGCGCCAGTCGGCCCTCAAGCTCCTCGCCGTCTCGGCCGCGACCGGCGACGACGTGCACGGCTACTTCGCCAGCCTCACCCTGGTCACCTTCTACGGCTTCATCCTCCTCATGTCGGGCTGGCAGTCGTCCGAGTCGACCTACCTCGCCACCCTGTCGCGCACGCTCGGCCGCGTCACTTCTCGGTTCCCGAACGGCACACTGTGGGTCCTCAACCGCGCCAAGCTCGCCCGGTACAGCCGCGACCCGGACACGGCCATCGCCATCATCGTCGAGGCGCTCGCCAAGGAGAAGAAGGAGGGCAACTCGTTCAGGGAGGCCGACAGCTTGCTCGTGTTCGAGGTGCGTCCCTGTCTCTCCCTCTCTCTCTCTCCCATCCCCTCTCTTCCACCCTCTCTCCTCTCTCGTTTCTCAATGTCGTGTTGCGCTTGACGGTTCGTGAACTTGACGTTGTCGTCCTCGTCGCGCAGCTCGGCTGGCTCAAGCTCTCGCAGGCCAAGTGGGTCGAGACGGCCGACGCGTTCGAGCAGATGTGCGACCTCAACAGCTGGTCTCACGCTACGTGAGTCCACTCTCCTCTCCTGGAAGATCCTCGTCTCGATCCCGGGAAAAGGCGGCGTACTGACCGCCGCTCGGACCCCCTCCCTCTCGCCCGCTCGCCCGCAGCTACATCGCCATCGCCGCCGGCGCCCTCATCGACGAACTCAACACGCAGCGCCTCGCGTCGCCCTCCTCAGCACTCGACGCCGCTCTCGTCTCGCGCACCGAGTCGCTCCTCGAGCGCCTGCCCGGCCTGTGCCAGCAGAAGCGCGTCTTTGGCGAGAAGCCCGTTACTGAGACGTTCATCGTCAGGAGGGCCGAGGTGCACAGGGTCAAGAGAGAGAGGTGGGTGCAGAGGGGAAGGGTCAAGCCCGAGGCGGGAGTGTGGGAGGTCGTCCGGTTGACGAACGCGATGGGTGCGTCGGCCTCTTTCTCTCTTCGCCTCGTCCGTCTCTATGATCGACCTGCCACTCTGACACTCTCCTTGACAAGCAGAACTCGGCCTCTTTTGGGCGACTGTCGGCGGGCGCTCGCCGCCGAGCGGCATCCGCACCCAGATCGACCTCCTCAGCGCCTTCCACCCTCACCCTCGCCTCCCTGCCTCGACATCCTCCGCCGGCTCGTCCCTCTCGGCACGCCCTGCATCGCCCACACCCTCCCGCACGCCCTCGACGCTCAGCACCTCGAGCGCGACGGCCGGCAAGTGGGGCATCGACCCGCAGACGTCCGACCTCGACACGCCCGCCGAGATCCTCATCCGCGACCTCATCCTCGGCGTGCTGTACGCCGCCCTCGCCCACTACGAGCCCGCCGCAGGGCACTTCGCGACGGCGACGCACCTCCTCGACGGCGTGCTCGCCGCGTCCGACGCCGAGCTGGGCGACGAGAAGTGGGCGAGGGCCTTTGCCGGGTGGCACAGGGCGGTGGTCGAGTTGCGGATTGGCGACACGGCCGAGTGCGCGGGCGAGGGCAAGGTCGGGTGGAGCAAGAGGGCCAAGAGGGCCGACGAGTGGCTCGCGGCCGTGCTCGCCCTGCCCGAGTTCGACATGAAGACGCGCCTCGAGTCGCGCGTGCTCATGCTCCGCGACGAGATCGCGATGCGCAAGGCCAAGCTCGGCCTCGCCTGAGCTGTCCCGGCTCCACATTTTCGCCCTTTCTCTTCCTCTCGCAACCCTTCCGCACCCCCTCTTGCACTTCCACCTCGCCTCTTCTCAGGACTGGTTCCTGCTGTAGATCCTTAACGCCTAGACGGAATTGTTGGCTTGACGTTCATCTCTCTGTTTGCACGAGAGTCGAGAGCGAGAGCGCGAGAATGCGAGATTCGAGAACGAGAGACCGGCGAGAGGCAACTTGGGAAGGCCCGCTCGGACCTCTTTCGCAGAAACTCTCGCTCGCTTGCCCCACGCTTTCTCTCCATGCGAGAGAAACTTTGATCGTGATCGAGAAGCGGTTCGCGACATCAAGCTACACATTAGGCTGAGAGGAGAGGCGACGATAGAGGAGGGAAAGCTAGGGTCAGGAGCCGCCGTCGACGGCGGCGCCTCGGGAACTTGGCCGTCGTCGAGTTACAAGTACGGGGTACCGACAAAGTGAGGGTGTGCATGGCGAGGGGGGATAGAGAAGGCGAGACGACGACGTGGGGAAAAGGTGAAAGGGGAGGCGAAGCTAAAGGTGACGGCGAGGTGGTGAGGCCGACGAGGCAGAAGCGAGGTCGTGTAGAAGCGCGATCAGGTGTGGGCGTCAGGTCGAGGCTGCCGCCTTTCCCTGCCAAGAGGCAGTCGACGACGGCGGATTTCGAGAGAGGGCCCATCCTGCGTCGGCGTTCGCTCGAGCAGCGTCAGGTCCGGCTCGCCGCGAGAGAAAGAGGAGAACAGTCTGGACGGACCTTTGATTCCGAAGAGGGACGCGGTCCAGAGGAACCAGGCGCAGACGGCGGCGACCGTGAGGCACAGGAAAGCCTGAGAAGGATCGGGTCGAGGAAGGTCAGTCTCGGGATCTCTGCAGCTCGGGTGAGGATAGAGAGGCTCGAGGAACGTACCATGACGTCGTCGAAGTGGTGCCGCATGGCGGCGAACGTGACCTGCTCGGTCGAGAGGATAAAGACGACGCCGCCGCTCGTCAAACACAGGCTCGCGAGCGCCTCGGTCGGTGGTCGGCCGGGGAGGATCGACGCCGGCGGGCGCAGGTAGAGGAAGAAGTAGGTCATGAAGCGGAAGATGGCAAAGGCGGCGAGGAGGTTGCCCCAAAGCGCGTGGATCTCGACCTGAAACACGTAATTTTGGTGGTGGGCGGCCATGGCGACGCCTGCGGGACGTCCGAAGATTCAGTTCGAGGCTCTGACGCGAGTCTGTGACGAGGACGCACCGATGACGAAGATGCAGAGCGCAGGGAACGGGTTGAAGCTGAACGCGGCCGCCGCCGGCGGGGTGATGGCGCTCAGGCCTCGCCCGGACGCCTGCGCGGCCGGCGTCGACAGCCACGAGCGGACGGTGCGCGACTCGAGGAGCATGCCGAGCGCTCCTCCTGCCCAGAAGAGGACGGCGATTGAGACGTGCTGCGGGAGGAAGAGCGTCAGGACTCGCTGCATCTCCTGCTCGAGGCGAACGGACGAAACGGACCTGAACGTCCTTGACCGACCAAGCGCCCGTCTTGCCGAAGCGCTCCATCCAGACATTTGTCGAGCCGTAGAGCGTAATTACGGCGGCCTCGACGAACTCGGCCGTCCAGATGGTCGTCGTCTTGGACGGGTGGCGATTCCACGCCCAGCCGAGCGACGAGAAGGCGCCGCAGTACCGCGCGAACGTCAGGAGGCCGTACCACACAAAGATAGAGCCCTTGACGACGTGTGCGAGGCAGCTGTGAAGGAGGGAGAATCAGTCGGCGAGGACGCGCAAAAAGAACGAGGCGAGGACGACGAGACGCACCCGTTGAGGTACCGCTCGCGGCACGTGCCCGTCCACACAGCGACGCCCGAGCAGACCTCGACGTAGCCGAGCAGAACGAGCATGCGCTGCGCAAAGTCGAGCGCGAGCGCGCCGAACTTGCGCCAGCGCTTGACGGGGTCCGAGCGGGCGCCGCCGTCCTCGAGAGCGAGCGAGTTGGGGTCGACGACGTCGATGACGGTCTCCTCGTCCGAGAACGACTGACCGCGAGACGAGCTGCGACGGGGCTCGCGGCCGGGCGACGTCCAACGCGCAACATCGTCGCGCTCGTGCTCGAACGAGATCGAGGCGGGCGAGTGGACGAGACGCGTTGACTCGTCACCGTCGTCGTCGTCGTCACCAAGCTGGTAGATGGGCTCGACGTCCTCGTTGCCGCCGCTCGAGCTCGAGTAGCCGTGCAGCTTGGCGCTCAAGCGAGTCGAGCGAAGGACGAAGCGCCCGACCTCGACGACGTTGAGCGCGAGGACGAGCACCATGACCGACCAGCCGATCGACGAGTGCGACGAGTGCTCGTACAGGTCGGGCGTGACGCCGTTGTAGACCTGCGGGACGAGCGAGGGAGAGCCGTGTCAGGCTGACGCGCCGAAATTAACATCTCGCGGGAGGGAGAACGGACCTTGCCGAAGAAGAGGCCGACGACAGCCGTCGCGAGGAAGCCAGTCTGCGGAATGATCGACAGGGCAGAACGGCCGGCCTTGAGGAAGATGGCTGCGCGAGGGAAGAGAGCCGAGTCAGGTCGACGAACGACGCGAACTCGTCGAGGGAGGGACTCACCGAGCGGCAGCAGGCCGAAGAAGGCGATGCTCATGAGGACGATGTGCACGTAAAGAAGTGCAGGCTTGCCGTCGTCGGACTGGTCGTAGTCGTAGTAGGACGGCGGGTCGGGCGAGTGCGAGAGGAGGATGAGCGTCTCGTTGAGCTCGACGAGAGGCGGCGCGTGCGAGTGCTCGTGATCGTGCCGAGTGTCGGTACCGCTCACGTGCGTCGGTACCGGGTCGTACGGGATGGTCGCTGTCGCCGAGCTGAACGTGGCCGACGACTGCGCCTTGCCGCGCTGGTGCGCCTCGTCGTCGTGGTGCTCGTGGCGTCGTTGCGGGCTTGCGCGCTGGACGGGTCCACGCTCGAGGGCTCGACCGGGCTCGCCTGCGGCGTCGAAGGAGGGCAGAGCGGCGCAGGACGCCGCGAGCGAGAGGGCGAGGAGGTGGACGCTGACGGCGACGCGCATCGCGAGAGCGGGTGGTGGTCGTGGGGCTCGTGCGTCAGGCGTGGACGGTTCGAGCTGGGCTGTCGTGGAGGGAGACGAGCGAGAGGAGCGAGCTTGCTCAGCCGGCGCTCGAGATGGCGGCACGACGCCGAGCTTCGCTTTCCGTCCGAGTCGTGCCCGAGCCGCTCGGGCTGCCTCGGCTCTGCCGCCAGCGATTCGCATCTGTGCCGCCGCCTGTCCTCTGCGCGCCCGTGAGCGCTCTCTGCGCGCTCTTGCGCGAGCTCTTCTCGCTCTCGCCGCCAAAGAGGCTCGAGCGGACGCTTCGCTCTCGCAAGTACTCTCGGCCGGCCGGCCGATCGGGTGCCGCGGCTTTGGCTTCGGCACGATCGATCGCGTTCGAGACGGAGATCGCCTCGCTTAATGCTCCTCACTCTTCCTCGCCGCCTCGCTCGCGCCTCGTATGTACCGCTTCTGCTGGCCACTCTGGCTCAACAGGTAGACGTCCACGTCTCGAGCCGGTACGAGCCGTCGGGTCCGAGGGCCCGAGAGCAACGCGAGCGGGAACTGCAACGCTGCGCAGGACGAAAAGCCGCGGCCTTTTTCTGTAGCTGGCACTCGTCTACTCGAGCTCTCGGCTCCCTCTCCCGCGCTCGCAGAGAGTCGCCAGACAGAGAGGAGAACGACCGAGTAGATTAAAGGAGGTCCCGCCAGACGACGTAGACGAGGCGGGTTTTGTACGACAAGGGGAGGGGTGCACAGACGTACGACGGGGAGCGCGAGGCTCGACTCTAAGGGCGCGAGAAGAGAGGGTACAGGATAGAAAGACGAATAGACGACGGGGCGAGGAAGGCGGACCGAGAGCGCCTCAGGTCGTGAGGCTCTCGACGCTGCGCCCGGCAAGGCTCGCCGCGTCCTGGTCGGCGTTGACGATGCGCGCACCGAGGAACTGGCTCGGGACGAGGAGCGACTCGGTCGAGTCGGCGCGGCCCATCGCTGGGCGCTTGAGCCGCTCGAGCGTCGGGAGCGCGACCTTGGGCGCGAGGTCCTTGTCGTCGGCGACGACCGCGCGAGGCTTGGTCGGCGAGGCCGCAGCGTCGGCGGGAGACGCGGCGCCGCTCGGCGCGTACCCGAGGACCGGCATCGAGTATGACTGGGTGCGACCCTTGGCCGACAACGAGTCGGACCCGCTCGAGAGCGAGTCGTCGGTCCGCCCTCGCGACGGCGACGCCGACGAGGCGCCGCTGCTGCTCCCGGACCCGCTCGCGCCGTACTGCAGCTGGAGCGCACCGAGGGACGGGCGAGCGCTGTGCGGGCCGGCGTACGACGCGCTGCGCACGTGCGCAGGGATGGCGACGCCGGGGAGGGAGCGTTGGCGGGCGAGGACGCGGTGAGCCGGCGACGGGATGTAGGCCGAGGGGTCGAACTGGAGGGCGGTTTTGGAGGTAGAGCGCATGCGCTCGTACGGCGGCGAGTGCGAGTGGGGAGGAGGCGAGAGGCGGGCGGCGTGCTCGGCGTAGCCGGCCGGGAAGGCAGGAACGGGCGGCGCCAACGCGACGTGGTGGCCGTACTGCGACAGCTGCGACAGGCGGTGGTCCGGGGTCGAGACGGGCGACATGCTGACCGGCACCATCGGGCCCTCGTGCGAGTGCAAGCTGTGCGAGTGGGCCGACAGGCGGTTCGACAACGACCGCTGCGGGCCGTGCGACGACCTCGACGGATGGCGCGACGCGTAGGCGAGAGCTTGAGGCGCATAGTTGCCGAGGTCGTCGACGACAGGGGATGCCGAGCGCTCGACCATGACGCCGCCGTACGCGTCCTCGTGGTGGTCGTCGAGCTCGCTGCCGTGCCCGTGCAGGCTCTTGTACCAGCTCTGGTGCCGCTCGAGCGTCGCCGCGTCCACCCGACGAGCCTCCTCGACGACCTTCTCGTCGGCGAGCGAGGACAAGCCGCCCGCCGCCGCGCCCGCTGCGACCGCTCCTGCGCCCGAACCGCCACCGCCGTAGTAGCCGCTGTGCGGCGCCGGGTTCCACACGTCGTCCTCGATCTCCTCGTCGCCCTTGCCGAAGCAGCCGCGCTTCTTGCGCATGAGGAACAGGACGACGCCGACGAGGATGAGGGCTGCGAGGCCGCCGACCGTGCCGCCCGCGATGGCGCCGACGTTGCTGCTCGACGACGACGAGGCCGGCATGTTGAGCAGGGTCGGTACCGTCTCTGCCGAGGTGCGGGTGCGGCCGGACGCGTCGACGACGGTGACGAACGAGGTCACGTAGGACGTGATGCGGCGCGGCCCGTTGACCGACGACTCGACGGCCTCGATGGCCGAGACGGCCGACGTGGACGTGCCCTCGCTCGGGTTGCTCGCCGGCGAGCTGTCCTCGGCGGACGAGGCGTCGGCGGGAGCGGCGGCGGCGGCGGTCGAGGTCGGGCCGGCCGTGACGGTGGTCGTGGCGAACGTGACGGACGTCGATGCCGCGGCCGCGGCCGGCTCGAACGTTGAGGACGATGACGACGGGGTAGATGAAGGCGAGGAAGTCGAGGTCGGCGTCGCGCGAGAGGAGGAAGGGGCAGTCGACGAGGGGAGGACCGAGCAAGTCGTGCGGTCGGGAGCTTGGCTCGTCTGGATGATGGTCACGAGCGACTCGCTCGAGCTCGTGATGGTCGTGACGGCGCCCTGTGCGAGGGGAGCGAGGGTGAGCTTGCGGACATGCGGGCAGACGAGGAGGAGGAGGAGGTGGGACGCACCGGAACGACCGTCTGAACGGGCGCGAACGTGGTCGACGTCTGGCACAGGGCGAGGTCGCCGAGGATGGTGGGCAAGAGGCAGCTGCTCGTGACGACCGGCGTCGAGGTTGTCAAGGTCGACGCCGGGCCAGTTGACTGCGGGCGGGGGAGGAGGGGCGCGGGTCAGGTTGAGCGAGGTGGGGAGAGGGGCGATGGTGGAGGGCGCTCGACGGCGACGACGCACCACGGCGGTTGCGAACACGGTACTCGTCGACACGACCGTGTTGAGCACTGCCGACCCGGGCACGGTCTCGCACGAGGTCGACATGGCGCTGGGCGAGCGAGGGCGGTGGGAGCGGCGGTCGGCGGTGCGGGCAGGCGATGGCGCGGCGCTGCGCTGCGAGTCGACGGCCACTCGGCTGCGGGTGGCAGGCAGCAAGAGCGTGCGCGCAACCCCCCAGCAAGCAAGGGCGGGCGAGCAGGAAAGCTCGGCGGCGGCTCCAGAGCCTCAGAGTCGGACGATTCGCCTCTGCCTTCCCCGCAAGGTCTCGCGCTCGTCGAGGAAGTCCGACCAGATCGCTCGTTCCATCGCACGTCGCGTGGAGCGCTTTGGCAAATGAGCCTAAGAGTCCGGCCCGCAGCACCCTTGTTCGCGCCGAAAGTACTGAGCAGAGCGTGCGACGAGCGCTTTGACCTCGTGCGCCGACGACTCTCCTCCCGGCTTACGCTTCCACCGGCGACGCCGTTTCCCTCTCTGGCTCTCTCTGGCTCTTCCTCCGCAGCTTTTCCTCGCTCGCGTCCCGCAGCCCAGCCGGACTGGCTCACGCTCTGGCCTCGTGCGATCAACTCGCGTCGTCATCCCCACTCGAGGAGCCTGCCGCTCCGGGCGAGTGGTCGGTGCGGCCCGGGAGTCGCGAGCGGGTGCAGCTCGACGCCGAGCAAGCTGCGCTCGAAGATGCATCGCTGCGCGACGTCGGCGAGGCGAACGAGAGACCACGTTGTCCGACGCCGGGACCTCCTCCTCGTTGCTGCGGCTCGATTGCGCTGCCTCGCCGGCCTCTCTCGCATCCGCTGCAGCAGTCACCGCTACTGAGGATCGTCTGCACGAGGGAGGTGCTCGATCCGCTCGATGAGAACGCCCTGCAGGTTCGGCACCGACCTCGAACCGCTCGAGGACGAGGACGAGCTGCGCTTGAACGTGCCTCTCCCCCCGCACAACGTCCGCCATGCAGACTCTCTCGGCTACGAACAGTGTCGAGCTCGTGCGCTCTCGGCTCGAGTGGCGGCCAGATGAGCTCGCTCTCGCGCCTCGGCGAGTTTGGGAAGGCCGACTCGCGCCTGAGGCTTCGAGCGCTGCTGCTCGCGAGAAAGCGAGGGCGCAGACGTGCTCTCGAGACACGCAGACCGAGAGAAAGAGGCGACGATGCATGCAGATCTACACAGGTAGGCAAGGAAGGCGAGTGTCGGTATCGAGGACGGGGCTCGTGCGAGAGAAGAGCAGGATCATGCAAGCGATGCGAGACGGTGCGGGTGCGGGTACAGGTGGAGAGACGACGCTAAGCGCAGCCCGTCGACGACAGGCGGTTCTGGGGAAAGGGCGCGGGGAAAACAGTCAGGTTCGGGCTGCGAGGGCGGTAGAGAGACGGTCAGTACCGGGCGCCACGTCGTCGAGGAGGTAGGCAAGGTGGACGCACTTGGTGTAGACGTCGGAATGGCGGGCGATGTAGGCGGCAGTCGCTGCGGGCGCCGAGAGAAAAGTGAGAGACGCTCGGGAGGCGAGCGCGAGGAGGGCTCGAGCGCACGGTGGTCGTCCGGGTCACAGCCGATGCGGGGCGGGCCCTTCTGCCACAGGCGAACGTAGTCGATGCGGAACGTGCCCGGGAACGTGAGGTGGGCCCACTGCGGGAGAGGGGAGGACGAGGTCAGTGGGCTCGCGAGGGAGGGAGGAGGAGGCGGACGACGGCGACGCACGTCAGGTTCCTGGAACGCCTGCATGAGTAACAGTGCCCGTGTCAGTATGTGTACGAGCGGTGGGCGAGAGAGAGGGAGAGGTGAGCGCACCTTCGAGATGGCCAAGTTTATGTTGATTGCCATCGGCTCCATGCTCACAAGGCGCTGCCCAATCTCGGTCTCGTCGTTGAGGCCCATGGCGCCCGCCGTGATCTGCCAGGTCGGCGTGCGGTTGACGGCCCACGTGATGACGCCGTTCGGACCGGGCTCGTACTCGAAGCCTGCGAGCAGGCGCCGGGCGAGGAAGGGGTCAGTGCGCGCTCGCTCGAGGTGGAAAAGAGAGGCCGCCGCGACGCACCAAAGGTCGAGTAGCCACGACCCTCGTAGGACGTTGTGTCGGTGAGCGAGATGATGCTGGCGCTTTCCTGGTAGCTGCGGGCAGGGTCGAGAAGGTCAGTCCTCCTCGCTCGACTGGGCCCGCTCGCTCGCGCGAGAGGGAGAGGAGGACGCACACGGCGCCGGTGAACAGGTTCTGAACGGAGCGCGTGTCGTTGTAGATCGTGAAGTGTGGCGTCTCGTTCTTCCAGGCATAGCCGGCGTCCATCGGCGCGAACTGCGAGCTTGGGAAGAGGTGAGCGACGATGGCTCGACGGGCACGAGTAGAGCGAGATTGGGACGCACCTGGATCGACTGCGACGTCGAGCCGATCTTACGCCAGTCGACTTGCTGCTCTGCAGGCGAGAGAGAGAGAGGAAGAATCAGTGAATGTCGAGCTTGAGGGAGGGGAGGGACGACGCACCGGTGACGTCGATCTCGGGCGCACCGCGACCGACGTTGACGCTCGGGCCCTGCACGTAACGAGAGGTCGTCAGACGAGGCGAGGAGAGGTGATTGAAGGAAAAGGGGACGCACAGGGTGGTCCTCGCCCTCGCACGTGCACGCCGACATGCGCTGCCCAGGAAGCTGCGCGGACAAGGTGAGCTCCCGGTCGACCGAGAGACTCGAGAGGAGGGGACGTACGTAGGAGAGCGAGCCGCCGTAGTCCCTGAGCCCGCTGTGCCTCGCGGCGTCGGGCCCGCTTTGGTCCGGGTACGTCTGGTTGGGCAGGGTGCCGACGTCACAGGAGGTGTACCTGCGGCCCGGACTCGACGTCAAGCTCTTGACTTGACGAGGGAGGCCGACGAAAGGGGGACGCACGAGTAAGGCCAGACGCCGTCGACCGAGCCTGTGAGAGGGAGGAAGAGAGGCATCGTGAGCAGCGGCACCTCTGGAAAAGGGACAGACTCGGACGCACCGCCGTATCCAGCACGACCGAGGTTACCGAGGGTCCAGACGCCGGGCCTGCGCGAGCACGTACACGAGGGTGGTGAGCCTCGTGCGACGACTAGGGGGGAACGAGGGAGAGGAGAGAGGGCGACGCACCAGAAGCCCATCGTCTCGGCGTTGCCCGGGAACGATGCCGAGATCTCGAGGTAGCCGCCGGTGAAGCTGCGGGAGGGAGGAGGGCGACAGGGGAAGAGAAAGGGGAAGTGGGTCGATTTGAGAAGGTCAACCTCGCGCTCGAGTCGTCGAGCACGCGCTCCACCTCGCGCCACGTGCGCCACTCGGACAAGGGAGAGAGAGAGACGCACCAGAACTTGTCCCATGACTGCAGCATGCCCGACCGGAAGTTGAGCCCGTTCCACGGCTCCTGGTCGAGCGTGATGACGAGCTTGCCGTCCTTGGTCGTGACGGCATCGGGATCATCTGTGCGGGTAAGGGAGAGGTCAGTTCGGATGCGCGAGAGGAGAGAGGGGAAGAAGGGAGAAGAGGGGGAAAAATGGAGGAAGGAGAGAGGCGAGAACGTGCACCACTCGTAGTCTTGCGTAGCCCACTTGAACGGTACGAGCGTCAGTACCGAGACTCTCCGACATGAACGAGAAGCGAAAGAGGCGGCGTACGTAGCGCAGGTCGACGGCCTCCCAGTACCTGGAGGGCGAACGGCTCGTCAGCAACGGGAGGACGAGGGAGGAAGGGATAGGAGAGACGGACGGGTCGTCACCGGGCCAGAAGGTGCGGCCGTCGACGTTGAACTGTACGAGCGAGAAGAATGTCAGTGACGAACTAGAGACCGTGGGTAGGAGAGAAAGAGAGAGCCGAGCGCACCTCGTCCGAGTACACGAGGTTGTAGACCTCGCCGTCGAAGAAGCCTTGACGTGTGTACGCCTCGAGCGGCGTGTCCGTGTCGACGAGTCCGGGAAGCCCAGGGATGAGGGGCACGCTGCCCGTCGCGTTGATGCCGCCGAGGTTCCAGCCGAGGTCGGTCCTCGCGCCGCTGTGCGGGTTGCCCCACGACCCGAGGATGCCGAAGCGCAGGACGGGCCAGCCGAGGAAGACGCCGAGGAGCGCGATGACGACGAGGACGAGCGACAGGATGTCGACGATGCGCGGGACCGTGTGGCGCTTCCAGCGGCGCTTGTCGAGCGCGGCGTCGACGAGCGGCGACGGGTCGTGGAGGAAGTCGTCGACCGATGCGTTCGACTTGGTCCACAGGAGGTGCTCGAACGACGTCGAGACGGGCGGGTACAGGTGCGAGGCGGACGAGGAGCGAGGAAGGTGAGGGAGGGCGAGCGGCGCCGTCGCCGACGGGTGGTGGTCGACCGAGGCGGGCGACGAGAGGCCGCGACGCAGGGCCGGCGTGTAGGTCCCGCTCGTGAAGCTCGACGAAGACGAGGTCGCCGAGTGGCGCGACGCGTACGGCAGCTGCGGGGCGGCGAGGTCGTCGTCGTCGTCCTCGAGGTCGTGGCGCGGCATGGCCGAGTAGGACCCGCCGACACCGTCGCACGAGTACTGCGCCGTCGCCGCGTTGATGGTCGAGGTGCTGAAGGCGGTGGTCGACGGCGAGAGGACGGACGAGAAGGACGAGAGGCGGAGAGTGTCGGGGCGAGGGTACGGGCCGTACGAGCCGCCGAGGGCGCCCGAGCGGATGGCTGTGGGACGTCCGTCGCAACGAGTCAGTAGACAGACCTGTATCCGCGCCGGCACGAGCTTCAGGGAGAGAGAGGGAACGCACCCTTGGTCGTCTCGTCGAGCCCGCGAATGTCGCCCTCCTCGTGCGCCGACGTCGCAGGCCCACCGAGGCGGGAGCGCACGCCGTTGTCGGTCATCGTGATCGTTGCGAAGGTAGGGCGAGAGCTGCGAGGCGGGCCGAAGGGCTGTGTCAGGGCGCGTGGACTCGGTGAGAGGGGGAGGGGGCGAAGGAGGGACGCACCTGACGAACGATGGGAGCGCCTCGACACTGAGGCGACTCGAGAGGTGCTGCTTGAGGTCTCGACGCGTGAGAGCGAGGAGGAGGAAGAAGAGAGCTCGAGAACGAGAGCGAGCGGGCGAACGTCGGCGAGGGGAGATGTCCGTCCGCTCGCGCCTCGTGCGCGCGGACAGGGGCTCGAACGCGTTGGGGCAGCTGCGCCCTCGCGCCGGCCTCGAGGCGCAGCGCTGAGTGACACGAAAGCCTGCGCTGCTCGGGCGCTCGAGCGCAGGAGGGCAAAGAAAAGCGAGAGAACGTGGCGCGAGACGGACCTTCGCAAGCGAGCCTCTCCCTCCTCGACGCCCGCCTCTCGCGACGGCTGCAACACGGTGCTCATGGACAGGACGACGGTTGAACGAGTAGGAGAGGAAGGGTACAACATGTGCGAGGAGGGAGACGAGGGGAGGAAGCTCGCCGGCTACGTTGGGCGAGGAAAAGGCCGTCGACGTCGGCGACGCGTCCTGCACAAGCCTGCGCCATCAGGTCATCTCGTAGGCCGGCCCGCCCGATCCCTCGGGCACCATCCAGGTGATGTCCTGCGTAGGAACCTGCGGGCGCAAAGGGGAAGAAAGAGGCGTAAATGAGAGGTCGCGAGGAGGGGACGGTGCTCGTCCACGGCGCCGAGCCGCCGCTCAACCCGCCGAGCACGCTCGTAGGTGTGCTCCGAGCGCACAGGGCGCGCAAGAGGCTCCATAGCGCTCGATGTGCGGGGCGACGAGGGAGGACGGCTCGCGCGACCGTCTCGCTCGACGACATTGGCGCCGCGATTGAGCGCTTTGGGTTCGGTCACTGTCCACTGGCACGCTCGACGCATAGAGTAGGAGGAGGGAAGACAGGGGAAGGAGGGAGGCGCACCTTGATGCTGCAAGTCTGCGAGCGCGAGAAAGGGAGAGCGTCAGTACAAGAGGACGAACGACGACGACGACGACGACGGCGCTCTCGAGAAGGGGAGAGAGAGGGCGTACCTTGCAGTGGACGCAGTTCTGCGAGTTGATCTGGAGGCGGTAGCCGTCGGCGTCGGCCTCGCCGCCATTGTCGGCAACGTCGAGGTACTCGTACACGCCGGCGGGGCACACGCGACCGAGCAGGCCGGCGTACTCGCCGACGTTCTTCTTGACGTGCGCGGCACGGTCGGCGGCGGGAATGTGCAGGTGGACCGGCTGGTCCTCGGCGTGGTTGGTGCCCGTGCGCGACAGGTTGGTCAGGAGGTCGAACGAGAGGGTGCCGTCAGGTGCAGGGTAGTCGATCGGCTTGTACTCGCTGCGTGACGAGAGGGCGAGAGAGGTCAGTAACCGCGAAAGAGGCAAAGAGGGGCAGAGAGAGAGAGAGGGAAAGAGGAAAAGGGCGAGACGCACCTCGCCGGTCGGGTCGAGGCATAGTCCTCGCTCGGGTGGTGGAACGTCCAGGGCACGCGACCCTTGAGGACGAGCGAGTCGATGCCCGAGTACATCATGCCGCCGAGGTTGCCGAGCTTCGAGTGGAACGACGGGCGCAGGTTGCGGACCTCCTTGAGCTCCTTGGCGATCCACGACTCCTCGAACGCCGTCTCGTACGACGAGACGTCGAGCGGCGACGCCGGGAGGTACTCGTCGGGCGAGGCAACGTTGTGCGCCGAGATGGCCGAGAAGGCGGCCTCGGCGGCGAGCATGCCCGACTTCATCGACGTGTGCGTGCCTGCGAGACGCTCGTCCTTGTCAGTCACCTGGACCTCTCGAGGAAAAAGAGGAACGCGAGGGACCCACCCTTGATCTTGGGCACGTTGAGGAAGCCGGCCGAGTCGCCGAGCATGGCGCCGCCGGGGAAGGTCAACTTGGGGATCGACTGGTAGCCGCCCTCGTTGAGCGCACGCGCGCCGTACGCGATGCACTCGCCGCCCTCGAGGACGTCCTTGAACAGCGGGTGGTGCTTGAGGCGCTGCGGGCGAGGCGAGAGTGCGCGAGTCAGTCGGGGTCCGAGCGAGGGAAGGGGAGGAAAGGGTTTCAGGGAGGAAGGGACGCACCTGGAGCTCCTTGTACGGCGAGATGTACGGGTTCGGGTAGTCGAGGCCGACGACGATGCCGAGCGAGACCATCTCGTCCTCCATGTGGTACAGCCACGTGCCGCCGTACGTCGAGTTGTCGAGCGGCCAGCCGAGCGTGTGCTGCACCTTGCCCGGCTGATGCTTCTCGGGCTTGACCTTCCACACCTCCTTGACGCCGAGGCCGTACGTCTGCGGGTCCTTGCCGTCGCGCAGGTTGTACTTGTGCTGGACCTGCTTCGACAGCGAGCCGTGGCAGCCCTCGGCGAGGAGCGTCACCTTGGCGAGGAACTGCATGCCCGGCTCGAACGAGTCCTTGGGCTGGAAGTTCTTGTCGAGGCCGATGTCGTTGGTCTGGATGCCGCGCACGCCTTTGCCGTCGGCCGTGTACAGGATCTTGGCGCCGGCGAACCCAGGGTAGATCTCGACGCCCATCTCCTCGGCCTGCTCGGCGAGCCAGCGCGTCAAGCGCGACAGCGAGATGATGTAGTTGCCCTTGTTCGCCATCTGGGGCGGGTGCGGCATCGGGAACGACGACGTGGGCGTGAGCCACCGCATCGAGTCGGACGTCGCGGGCTGGTTGAGCGGCGCGCCCTTGTCCTTCCAGTCGGGGATGAGCTCGTCGAGCGCACGAGGCTCGATGACGGCGCCCGACAGGATGTGTGCGCCTGCAGGACGGGGGAGCAAAGTCAGCGAGACGGGTCGGGGACGACGGGCGAGGCGAGGAAGAGGGGAGACGGAGGGGGCTCACCGACTTCGGCGCCCTTTTCGAGGACGACGACGCGAATCTCCTCGCCGCGCTCCTCGGCGAGCTTCTTGAGCTGGATGGCGGCGCTCAAGCCGGCGGGCCCTGCGCCGACGATGCACACGTCGCACTCGTCCTCGACGCGCTCGACGCCCTCGACCTCGATGTCCTGGTTGAGCGGCTCGGCTTGGCGGAGTGCGGGCGACGAGTGCAGTGCGCGCGCATGGGCGGGCGTGGCGCAGGCAGAGGCGCGGGTGGCGGGGACCGGCGCAGTGGGGCGAGAGCCGGACGAGGTGGACGACGGCGACGAGGTCGAGGGGGACGGGAAGCGCGCCGCTGCCGTGGCGACGCGGGCGGTCGCAGAGCGGTGTGCGAGCGGGCTCTGCCGGGCGATTGAGCGGAGCATGGCAGGTCGCGGTTGATGTGAACGAGCAACTTGAAGCGGGTCGGCAACCTCGCGAGCGAGCCAAGTCAAGCGCGTCCCGATTGGCTGCCGCCTCGTCCGGCTCGCCTGCAGTCTCAGCGGAGCTCTGCACGTCGCTCACAGCGTCTCGAAGCGCCCCGTGCATCGCGCGCACTCGTCGTGAGCGAGAGCGAGCAAGCAGGTCGCGGCGTTTCACGTTTTTCGACGGCTCGCGCTCGCTCGTCGAGCAGCTTCTGACAGAGTTGCAATCTAGGTAGCCACTCGCACCCGAACATGATCTGCACCGCGCACCGCAGTGCTGGATCGCGAGAGAGCGAGACGCACGCGCGAGGTCGGCGGCCGACCAGCTTGCTCTCGCCCTCACCGCTCTGCGCGCTCGGCTGCGCTGCTGCTTGTAGCTTGAGCCCAACAGAGCCCCGCAACGCGTGTCGCACGCCTCGCACCCACGCCGCGAGAGCTCCAAGGTGCGTCCCCTCCTCGTCTCATCAGTCGCGAGCCGACCCTCACTCCTGTTGGCCTCGCAGGACAGCGAGCTAGCCGCACAAGCACTCGACAGCCGCACACAGGGCCAGCGCGTGCCCCATCGACTCGCCCAGGCCCGCTCCTCGCCTTCCAGCTCCCCTCGCCCTCCCCTTTCCCCACCGGCCAGCGTTCGTACGGACGCCTCGTCCCTCTCGCGCCGCCATGGCCGACCCCGAGCACGACAACCTCCCACCACTGCCGCCACCCCTTCCGCCGACGCACGCCCGCAGCTTCTCGTCCTCGTCCTCGTCGAGCGCGGGCGGCAGCTCCCGACCCGCAAACGGCGCCGGCGCACTCTCGGGCGCGCTGCCCCCGCTCAAGCGCAGCGACAGCGGGGCGAGCATCAGCTCGACCTCGACCTCGGCGTCGGCGGCGAGTGCGACGAGGCGCAGGCGCAACGCGGCGCGGTCCGGCGATGCGGGCGCCTACGGCTCGCTCAGCGCGTTCTCGCGCGGTCAGTCCCCCGCGCTCGCCCGCACCCTGTCGTCGGCGTCGTCGGCGTCAGCGTCGTCGTCAACGGGCAGCAGCCGCCCGCTGCGCGACCGCTCGGCGCTCTCGGCCGCCGCCATCTCGGCTGCCGACCTCGACTTTCCCCGCTCGTCGTCCTCGTTCAGCAGCGACAGCAAGGTCGCCTCGCCCTCGCCGACGAGTTCCTCCTTCCACCACCACCGCCATACGACCGCATCGCTCGGCCTCGGCGGCTCGCCCTCTTTCCCCGCCCCGTCCGCCTTCTTCTCGTCCCACTCGCACTCGCGCCCTCCACCTCCTCCTCCGCAACATCAGCAGCAGCTCCCGAGCCCACCTCGCACCGCGTCGGACAGCGGCACGCTCCGCCGCGCACCCGCACCGCAGCGCGTCGCCGTCCCGCAACTGCAGCCCGGCCAGCAGCTCGACGCCACGGGCCCGAGCCCGACTCGGCCCGAGCGCCCGCCGAGAGACGCGCGCCGCAGCGCCAGCACGAGTACGACGCCCAACCTGAGCTCGAGCAGCGCGTTCGACCCGATCGAGGACGCGAGCAGGCCGACGGCCGTCTCGCGCACGAGCTCGTCGGGCCCGAGCGCCGCCGCAGCGGCGTCGACGCTCGACACGGACCACGACCTCGGTCTCGGCGCGCCCGTGTCGCGCTCGCCGAGCTTGTCGCGCAGCGAGGCGGGCGAGGGCGGGTTCGCGCACAGCGCGGTGGACGGCGCCGACGAGGCGGAGCGCAGGAGGGAGCGGCGAGCGAGGAGGGCCGACGAGCTGCGCGAGAAGAACCAGCGCATCCTCGACTCGATCAACGGGCGCGCGCCAGGCCCACTTCCCGCCGCAGCGCCGTCGCCGCCGCCGACGTCGGCCAATCCGGCGGCGGCCCGCGACGTGCCAGGGCTGCGCCGCTCCGAGACGAGCTCGACTCTGCGCGACGTCGGCGGCGTCGGCGACGGCGGCGACCTCGGCTCGCTGTCGCTCCTGTCGGACGAGCCGGCGCCAACCTACGCCCGCCTCGATAGCGGCGACTCGGCGTCGTCCTGGCTCGACGACACGCGTCGCGCCGAGCGCGAGTTCGGCGTGCAGCCCCCTCGAGCAGACGTCGACGCAGGGTTCGCCCGCAGCAGGACGCTCGGCGACCTGGCGCGCACAGCCGCCGCCCCGTCGTCGTCCCCCTCGCCGTCCTCCTCCCGCTCCCCCTTCCCTTCCGCACCCGTCTCCGCCCATCAGCAGCCCCGCACGCCCTCGGCACTCGACCGCCACGCCTCGCTGCGCGAGTACGCCCCTGCGACGGCACCGCGCGCGAGCACCTCGCTCGGCTACTCGGCCTTCCACTCGTCGGGCACGGGCTCGCTCCGCTCGACGCCCCGGCGCAGCGAAGTCCTCCTCGCCAACCGCGACCGCGATCGTCCTCGCGACCGGGCGGCGCAGCGCGAGCCGCTCCGCGCAGCGACGGCGCTCGGCAGCCCCGAGGGCGGCGCGGCGCGAGATGCCGCCATCGAGCGCAGCCTGCGGGTGAGCGCGAGCCGCGACGCCCTCAGCTCGTTCGCCAGCTCGGGCTCGGGCTCGGGCGTGGGCCCGGCGCCGTGGAGCGTGCGCGAGCGCGTGAGGAGCGACCCGCGCCGGAGCGTGAGCCGGGTCGACTGGCGGCGCGATGGCACCGCCGGCGCCGAGGAGGACGACGACGAGCAGGAGCTTGGGCGCGACGTGCGGCGGCACATGCGCGCGGCGACGGCGAGCCCGACGCTCGCTGCGGCGGTGCGCCGGCCTGCGAGCAGCCTCGCCCTCGGGCGCGAGGCGCCGTCCCGCACGCACGGGCGGGACACGCTCGTCGCGACGAGGCGTGCGGGTCAGCGGCGAGGCGGTGGGAGCGACGAGGAGCTGGAGGAGCTGGAGCACGAGGAGGAGACGACGCCCAAGAGCGGGAGGAAGCGGGCGAGCAAGGAGAGCGGTGGCAGCGGTGGAGCGGGAGGGACAGACGGGCGGTACTCGCGTCTGTCGGGCGCAAGGGCAGGCGTCGGGCGTAACGGTGCGTCGCCTCTCCCTCTCGATCGCGCTCGACCTCTTTCGGGTCTGCCGCTGAACCTTCTTTCCTCCCGCCTCACAGGTTTCGCCAGCATGTCGCCGCTCTCGCCGACGAGCACAACGAGCTCGCACGTCTCGCCGCCGCCATCATCGGCTCGCTCGGACGACCGGCTCTCGAGCGTGTCGACCGAAGCTCGCCGGGAGCGGCTCAAGGGCGTCGACGTCGGCTCTGAAGCCTGGATGGCCGAGTGTGCGTCTCGCTTTCCCTCTTCTGCCAACGCCTTCCTTCGTGACGTTCACTGACTCGCTCGCGGTCTGCTCCTGCAGTCGACGACCTACGCCGCCGCACGGTCCGCTCTCGCGCTTCGGGCAGAAGCGCCGACGCCGCCTCGTCGGCGCACAACGAGCCCGACCTCGAGCGCGAGCGTACGATCCGCGCCATCAACGCGCTCCTCGCCGGGCAGGGCATCTTCGCGACCGCTGCCGCCCTTCCTCCTTCCTCGTCATCCCCCGATGAACCCTTGTCGCCAGCCTCGTCCTCGTCAACCTCGTCCCCGCACAAGCGCCAGCCGTCTGAGCGCCTGCGCCGTACCTCAATCGCCGCCTCGCCCTCGTCTCGAACCCTCAACGGCATCGCAGACCGCGCCGGCGCCGAGAGCGTCCTCGGCGGCCTCATCAACCACGGCCTCCGGGCCGCCGGGCCCACCAACGGCACGGCGGCAGGTGTCGCCGAGGCTGAGCAGCATCACCGCCTGCTCTTCTCGGCGCTCGAGCAGTTCGAGGCGCACTTCGGCGCCGCAGACGCAGGCGGCGAGCTCGTCTCGCGCATGGACGCCCTCGTCACGTCGACGACGAGGCTCAACGGCGGCCTGCGCGGTCTCGCGCACAGCGTTCGCGAGGCCCAGGTCGCCGCGCAGCTCGACGAGGACCGCCTCGGCGCCGGCGCCGACGGCGACCTCGCGCCGTTCGAGAAGAGCGTCGCGGCGCTCCTGCGGGCGAGCGACGACCAGGTCCGGTGCCTCACCGAGGACATGGTCGCCTTTGCGCGCCTCGACCGCGAGCGCGAGCGGCGGGCACGGCGCGAGGGCAGCGCCGACGCCGCAGCGGGCACGAGCCGCCCCGTCTCGAGGGCGAGCACGTACCGCAGCAGCATGGGCGGCGGCGGCGGCGGCGGTGCGCTGTACTCGCCGCCGAAGCGTGCGGCGACGGCCTCGCCGTTCGACAGCCTCAGCAGCGGCAGCGCCCTCGTCTCGCACGCCGCCGCCAGCTCGCGCAGCCCAGCACTCGGCCTCGGCAAGAAGGACGTCCTGCGCGACCCGCTCTCGCCCGCGCTGGACGGCCTGCGCTCGTCCGCCGCAACCGGCTCGGCTCGGCGGCACACGCTCGGGTTCGCGTCGGGTGGGCGAGGAGGTGCCGGCGCCGGGGCGTACTACGGCGCCGGGCAGGACTCGCCGACGCCGTCGAGCGGGAGGAGGGGCGAGGGCGTACACGGGCGCAGCCCCCTCGCAACGCAGACGAGCAGGGCGGCAGATGGCGCGTTCGACACGCCGTCGAGGTCGGCGAGCGCGGCGGGCATCCTGCGGCGGCAGAGCTTGACGAGCAGCAGCGCGACGGCGCCAGAGTCGCTCGCGGGTCTCGGGCTGCCGCTGCCCGGCACGGCCGGGTCAAGCACGAGGAGGGGAAAGACCTCGGTGCGTCGCTCCCTCTCTCGCCGATTCTCTCTCGCCTCCTCTCTGCCTGATACTGACCCTTTCCCGCCGGCCGCAGGACACGACCGTGCGCCCGTCGTCGCCGACCTCGGTCCGCTTCCCGACGCAGGACCACCTCCCGACCACCCGAGTCGACACGGCGTCGGCCAACACGCGCACGAGCCCGACCCAGGCGCCGCCGGCCGGGCCTTTCCGCGCCTACAGCGACCGGGACCAGTCGCGCGCGCTGCGGGCGCTCGAGCTCGGCGCCAACCTCGACGAGGAGCCGCAGCGCAACTCGTTTGAGCGCGACGTGCTCGGCGCCGACGACGATGACGACGACGAGGCGCTCGCGCGCGAGCTCGCGCTGCAGCTCCAGGAGGCGACCGCCGAGCGCGACCTGCCCGACCTTCCTGCGGCCTCGCCTGCGGGCTCGCCGTCCGTCCCAACCACAAGCACCGTCGCCGCCGTCGTCTCGCAGTACCCGTACGCCGGCCCGGTCGTCAACATCGCGCGCCCGAACCCGCAGCAGCAGCAGCAGCAGGAGAGCCCGACGGGCATGCGGAGCAAGAGCCGCCTGCGCCTCTCGAGCGGCGGGCTCGGCGCCGCGCTCAAGAACGCGCTCAGTCGAGCAGGCGGCGGCGGCGGTGGAGGATCGGGCGAGCGGGAGCGCAAGAGCTCGGGCGAGGGCGAGGCGGCGGGCAGCCCGGTGCGCGGTCTCGGCATGACGCCGTCGGCGTCGCGGTCGAGCATGGCGAGCTTCGACCGGCCGTCGAGCGTCGCGAGCACGACGGACGAGCGCAGGGTCGAGCGCAGGAGGGAAGTTGAGGCCGTGCTGCGGCAGGCGAGGCGGTGAGCGGGCGGGTGGGGAGCAGGACGGCGAGGCTCTCGGTGTACTCTCTCTTCCCCTTGTGCCCTCTCCCTCCTCGTCTCGCCGAACACGACCTGTAACGCTCGCCTCGGAAGTGTACACGTGCAACGGCTCGTTTCAAAAAGCGTCGTCGCGAGCGAGAGCGACTATTTCTGCGAGAGCCACTTCACGGACCCACTCGGGCCGCCGCAGCGCAAGGCTCACGTCGCCGTTGCCGCCCGTCGCCTGCTCCGTTACGGCGAGCCAGTACGTCTGCTGCTCGTGCGCCTCGCTCGAACCGGCGTCCTCGCCGACCTCGACGAGCGAGAACCGCCAGCCGTCCATCTTCCGACCCTCGAGCGTTCCCTCGCCGACCCGCCGCGCCTCGTGCCCCTCGCCGCTTTCGCCCATGCCGGCGTCAAGCTTGAGCTTGAACGAGACGCTGCGCAGGTCGCGGTGCAGGCCCTCGCCCGTCGCCTTGACGAACGCCTCCTTGAGCGTCCAGAGCGCGAGGACGTGCCGCAGCCGTCGGGCGTCGCTGCCCGGGCCGGCGCCGAAGCGCGAGAGAGCCGAGAGCTCTCGCGGAGCGAGCTGCGCGGTAGGATGGTCGAGAGGAGTCAGTTCACGGGACGAGGACGGCGAAACCAGGGTTGGAGGGAGAGAGAGGGACAATGGCGACGAACCTGTTCTGCCACGCCCGAGACGAACTCGTCGACCGAGGTACCGTCCCAGGGATTGCGAATGCGCATGACGTCGACACCGACGCGAGGCGAAGGCGCGGTCGAGCCCGGGAACGGTGAGGTTGAGGCAGGGCGAGGCTCGAGCACCGAGACGACGGCGACGAGCTCGCCGTCGTGAGAGGTGTTGTAGTCGTAGGCGTGTTCAGGCGGTTCAGATCGCTCCTGTGGGCATGATGTTCTGCGTGAGAGGGTCGTCGCAGTGCTGAGAACGCGAAAGTGGACGGACGAGGTACGGCCGCCCTCGCTCGCTTTTGCGGAAGCTCAACGCGGTCCAAGGCTGGTCGAGCCGGGTCGACGCGACGTGAAGGGCAAGTAGTCGTCCACAGATGCATCCTGTGAGGCCGACAAGGTCAGGGCTGCGCTGATAAATGCGGTGAAAGAGGACGCACGGCGAGCATCTCGCAGGAAGCGGAACTTGCGGACGTCGACGCGCGATTCGGGGTCGACCAGGTCGATGAGCGTGTCGAGGGAATGATCGTTGAGGGCGGTGTCGCTATTTGGCGCCGGGAACGCCTCGTTGACGCGCAGGAGATGGACGGCGAGGGTTGAAGTCGAGGTGGTCGTGGGCACTGCGGGAGAAAGAGCGGCATGAGCGCGTGATCGAGGGGATTGAGGACCCAGCGACGCACTGCTCTAAAGTACTGGGAGCGCTGAACAAGGCTCAAGGCGTGTGCCGCACTCGCGAGAGGCCGAGATAGATGAGAGCAGGCGATGAGGAGCAGGTCGACGGCGCAGCCTCGTGCGGGCGTGCACGTCGCTTGAAGGAGCAGGCTGATAGAGCTGGATCTGCTGCTCGTAACAGCAAGCAAGCGCAGGCTGTGTGTCGAGCTGACGGTCCAGGGAGAAGCTCGTCGATGGTGCCGACCTCGCTCAGCTCCTCCCGCACGCGTCGAACGGCTCAGATGGCCGACCAAGGAGCACCAGCTGCCTCGACAGCACCCGCAGACTCGCCCGCACCGGACTACGAGGCCCTGACCAACACGCTGCGGCCCCTCACCGACTGCTTCCTCACGGTCCGCATCATCAAGTCGTTCACGTACCGCACCACCAAGAACCTCCTCTTGCCCCACGTCGACTGCACCACCACCACCGTCGGCCAACTCAAGGACCTGTGCCGCGAGCGTGCGTCCCCTTCTCGCCCCTTCTCCCTCCCGCGCCTCCTCGTCCAGGTTCGCTGACTCTTCTCCCTCGCGTCAGAGGTCAAGACGGCCGCCGGGTTCAGGCCTTTCCGCACCGTCGAGCTCGGTGAGTTGTCAATGCTCTTTGTCGTCCATGTGTGAGCGCCGCTGACCCTGTCCTCGTTCGCGCAGACACGCTCAAGCTCTACACGACCGCGCACGGCCACAAGGTGCGCTCCCTCTGTCTTCTCTCTCGCCGCGATCGACCTGACACGCTCTCGAGCAGACGACCAACCTCATCATCAACCTCGAGTCGGACGACGACATCCTCCTCGACGACTCGGCGACGCTCGCCTCGGTCGGCATCGGTGCGTCTCTCGCCCTCTTCTTTCCTTATCCTGTCCCGCTCTCGTCCGCTCACCATTCACTGTCGACTAATGCGCACGCAGAGCACGAGGGCGAGATCAGCTTCTTCAACGGCAAGCTGTACGAGGAGTTCAAGAACGACCCGGAGCAGAAGTGGTGAGCGAGGACGGACGAGGCGGGGAACGACGACGACGCACGCACGCAGCACGCATCTTCTGGGCTCTCGAGTTTTAGTCTCTCGGTGTTGTAGCGTCTAGCTTTGCAAAGGCGGTTCAGCCGCAGCGCGCGAGATGGTCGAGAGGCTGCAGCTCTCCTCGCTTTGCCAGCTTCCACACTGCGAGGGCGACGTTCCAGCTCCTCTCTCGAGCGAGAGCCGTCCTACCTCTCTCGAGAATCCGAAAGGAACTGCGATACGACCTGCGTTCCACGCCCACGCCGCTTCTCCTGCCCCTCGCCCGTCCTCCTCCTCGACGACGCGCCCGCACGCCCGCCCGGCTCAAGCGCCGAGCACCGCCTGGACCCTCGCCGTCGGGCTCCACCACGCGTCGACGCTGCGCACCCTGCCGCCGAACGAGCCGCCGTGGAAGTCGCGCGGGCCAACGGCGCCTTCCTCGCCCGAGAGGAGGAGCGCGAGGCGGCCGGTCGGGCTCGCGGCTGCGGGTGCGGCGAGCGACGAGGACGAGAGAGGGATAGAGGATGACGAGGGCGAGGCAGGAGAGGGAGAGGGAAGGTGAGAGCGATCAGGAAAGGTTCTGCTCGAGAGGCTCGAGAGCGAGAGAAAGAGAAAGCGAGGACGCACCGCTGACGATGAACGCGTCGGCATAGAGCGACAGCGTCGTCAAGTCCCTCGCAAAGTGCCTCGCGAGGAGCACCTTGAGCCCCCTCGGCACCTCGTCGTTCCACCGCTTCTGGTCCCACTCGCTCAGGAGCCGGTCCGCCCCGCCTCCCTCGCCCGACGATGCCCCGCCATTGCCGAATACCCCGTCCCACCTCGCGAGCTCGTCGCTCGCCGGCGCCGACGTCCTGACGACGTTGAACTCGACGCTCTCGGGCCGCGCCGCGAGCTCGTCGAACGCGCTCGAGTTGGCCGTGAGCGCGACGAGCGTCGCCGTCGTGCCCGGCGGGAACAAAGTCGGGCGCACGCGCGAGTACGACGGGCTCGCGCTCGAGGCGTGCGTGAGGCGGCGCGTCGCGTCGTGCGCGGCGGCGAGGGGCGCCGAGGGGTCGCCGACGTGGAACGACGAGGCGGCGGCGGCGGCGCCGGGTGGCGGCGACAGGCCAAACAGGGACAGCGAGAGCGACGGCTTGGGGCCGCCGAGGTGCAGGCCGACGACGGGACCGCGGTCGGCCCGCTCGGCGACGCCGAGCTCCCACGCCTCGCGGTCTTGCTCCTCGTCGTCCTGCGACGTGTCGACCGGTGCGGCGCCCTTGCGGCGGTTCCCTGTGTGCACAGATGCGAGGTCAGGGTCGGACGTCGCGAGAGGCAAAGGCTGGAAGAGGGAGAAGGGCGAGGAGAAAGGGAAAGGTCGACGCACCTCCCCACGTCGGCGAGTGCTTCCTGTGCCGCAGCCCGCCTCCTCCAAGCCCGAGCTCCATCCTCTGCTTCCGCACGAGCGCCGCGAGCTCCTGGTTCGGGCGCCACACCTCCTTGAGCGCGGCGGCAAAGTCGGAAAAGACCTCCTCGAACGCCGACGGGAGCGTCTCGCCCTCGGGAAGGACGGTCGTGCCCGGGGCAAACTTGCGCGCGCGAAGGTCGTCAAGGTCGTTCGGGTCGAGCATCTCGTCGCTGCAGGGGAAAAGAAGGCGGAGAGAGCGTCAGGGCTTGCACGCGAGAATCGTCCTGCACGGACTCGGCGGAACCGAAAGAGAGACAAAGGAAAAGCGCGACGGACCGGATCCACTCGTCGACCTGCGGCTCGGTCTCGCGCCCGAGCCAGACGCGGTCTTGGCCCTGCCACCGCCTCGTGCCGACACGCGTCGCCGCCCCGGTCGAGAACCAGTCCTCGGGCGGGCGGCAGTGGACGAGGCGCGGCACGAAATAGTCGCTCAGGGCGCCGTAGTTCCACTGCGAGTGCGAGAGAGGCATGTCAGGAGGGGTTTTGTGCTGAGGGGAGAGGGCTCGTGGAGACAGGAGGACGGACCTGGGCGTCGTCGGCGAGGAGGGCGTACCCGAGCTTGTTGGCGACGACGAGCGCGCGCGCATAGTGGAGCATCTCGCTCGAGAAGCCGTGCTGGTCGCCCATGCGGAAGAGCATGACGCGCTTGCACGCGGGGAGCGTCTCGCCGTTGACGACGACGTCGCCGTCGCCGGGGCGCACGTCGCGCCACTTGCGCGGGAGGACCCACGACTCGGGCGCGCCCTGGCGGAGAGCTTTGCGCTCGCGGGCGTGGTGGGCGAGGGCCGAGGGGCTGAGGCGGGAGGTGGAGGACGACGAGGACGACGAGGACGAGGACAAGAGGGCAGGGGCATAGTGTAGGACGAGGAAGAGGGCGAGGGCGGCGGCGATGACGCGGATGGCGAGCCGGGGCGGGATGTCGGGTGTCGACGAGCGGCCTTGCGACGACGCAGGCGAGTCGGGTCCACCACTGAATGGGGCGGTCCTCGGGGTGCGCGGGCTCGCGGCGTTTGAGCGCTTCTGGGCGATCGAGCTGGTGCGCACGTGGCCTCGCGAGTCGGCTGCGGTCGAGGCCATGGCTGTCGAGGGGCGAGAGGTGGACGACGGCGCGTGCGGGGGAGCGACGGACGAGGAGGGACGACCGGGGAGGTGCTCTCGCGCGACGGGCGGCGGGCTCGTAGGCCGGGCGACGTGTCCCGAGGGTGTGCGGGTACTGTGCGCTGGTCGCAGATCGCTCTGGTGCGCGTCGAGCGGTGCGGCGACCCTCGAGCGTCGACGAGCTCCGTCATCAGGACGAAGGCAGCCACCTCGCTCTCTTCGCACCTCGCGTGGACGGTCTAGCCGGACAGATCTATGCAGTAGATCATTGCGCATCGCTGTGAGTACAAAGACGCACCCCTAGAGGCGAGCGGAATCTCATCAGTTGCAGCGAGGGCACCTCGCTTGGCACCTCGGCCCTTTAAACCTCGCACGCACTCTCGCACCAGCTGCTCGACAGAGACCTGCACTCGACTACACTCGCCCACCGCACCTGCGCACACACCATGCCCAGCCCCCGCCCCTCGACCACTCGCCGCCTCCTCGGCCTCACTCTCGCAGTTAGCGCTGCACTCGCTCTTCCCTCGGCAATCGCCTCGCCCTTCCACCAGAAGCGCGCTCCTGTCTTGGAGCCAGGCGGCTACTACAACCCGACCTCGAACGGCGGCAAGTGGCTCACGGTCCGTCGCCACCTTTCCTCCTCTCGTCCTTCACCGCCCCCCTGTCCCCTCGGCCTCGTGCCTCGGCCTGCTCCTCACTCGCCCTACTGACGCTTCCCTCTTGGCCAACAGCTTGCACGCAACGCCGACGGCAAGGGCGAGCCCTTGAACGCCGTCGTCGTCCTCGACGGCGGCGCCAACGACGACCTGTTCGACGACTGGTCCCTCTCGATCAACTTTGGCTCGTACCTCCTCGACTCGCAGGGCGTCGGCAGCTACGTCGGCGAGTGCCTCGGTCAGAGTGACGGTGCGAGGCAGGCGGCCAACCTGGGCGACGGCCAGGGCATGCGTGCGTCCGCCTTCCTCCTCGTCCTTCTTCCCCTCCTCTCCTCTCCCCTTCTCTCATCTCCGCCCCTCTCTCCGCGCCTTCCCTCCTTCTTCTTCCATCTCCTCGTCCCTCCCTCGACCTCTGCTACCATCGCGCAGGCGGCCGACAAGGACCGGACGACTCGCTGACCTCCCTCTCCTCGCACGCAGGCAACCAGACGGACATCTTGCGGGAGAACTTTGGAGACGTTACGTACGGAACGTGCCGCGAATCCGCTGAGGGAGGGGAACACTTCAGGGTCTTCCCTCAGGTAGGTCCTGAAGCAGACTCGGGCGCCTACTTCCTTGCGGCCAGTAGCGAGGAGCCGCTGTCGCAAAACCATATGATCGTTCCGAACGGGTCCGTCCCAGTCTCTCTCTCCTCTCGGGCCCTACTCGACACCCTCCCTGACTCTGTGCTCCCCGTAGCTACGACCTGGGCCGCGACGAGGTCGTTCGGCGCGCGACCGTGTCGGGCGGGACCAAGTCGCCCGTCACGAACCGCACGTTCGAGACGACGGCGACCAACGCGAGCGGGCCGGGCTACTTTGCCAACGTGTCGATCGACGAGATCAATCACGGCATCGCGACCGACGGCGTCGTCGCCGTGCTCAACGTCAAGGTGACGAGCGACCCGGTGGCTGCGTGCGTCCCCTCTCTTCTCTCCTTCTCTCTTTCTCGTGCGCGCACGCGTCGTGACTGACTCGATGCATCGTCTTGCAGGAAGAGCACCTCGGCGGGCATCCGCACCCTCGGCTCGCCCTCGCCGCTCCTCGTCGCCCAGTCGGCCTCGTTCGCCCTCTTCGCCCTCTTCGCCCTCGCCCTCCTCGCCTAGGCGACTCGCCCACTCTCGCCTCACCACTTTGTAGCTATCTCGACGCCCCCACCCGCACCCGCATGCGCACCTAGACGCTTTGACCTCCCTCACCCTCTCTTCTCCTCCCCTCGCCCCGGCTCGAAGCCGCCCTCGCCTTTGTCATTACTCTCCCATAGACGTCTCCCGCAACGACCGACTCTCTGCTCTCTGGAGGCTCGCATCGGCGCTCGAGAAAGAGAGAGAGACTCGCGTTGCACATGCTCTGCTCGTCCACCGCCTCGTCCACCTCGACGGCCGCTCGCGCAGCACCAGGCCCGCCAGCAGACCTTGCCACTCGCCCGCCTCGGACATATCTCGCACTCAAACCTCTGAGCGAGCCCGGCGCCGGGCAGGAGCGCGCCGCCCGGGGCTTGAGAGAGGTCCACGCCTGGCTGCGAGCCGTTCGAGCGGCGCCTGGACCGCCCGCGGTTCTCGACGAGGTTGTCGACCGGGACGTCGCGAGGGGACGACGAGACGAAAGTCCACGTGCATGAGTGGGTCAAGGGGGACGAGGTGGACGAGAGGGAGGAGAACTTGAAAGGTCGTGGCGGAGGAGGTCGCAGGGAGGTTGTAGCTGGAAGGACGGGGCGAGAGGGACAGGCCACTCGGTCGCAGTGACGTGCGAGAGGCAGACGTACCAACGGTGATCGTGCATCCCGCTCGTGGGTGGCCGAGCCGAGCGAGGCGAGACGAAGAGAGGCTGGCAGCGAGGAGAGGTGACGTGCGCCACGCGCTCGAGCAGAGCAGCTTGTGCTCTTGCAGGACAAGCAGTGCGGCAGCTCGTGCAGACACATGCCTCGCCAAGAGCGTGCGTGGCGAGCGACAGCGAGAAAGAGGTGGGCGAGGGGGAGGACGAGGAGATTGCGCCCTCCACGCCAGCTCCTCTTGCGCCAGGGCACCTGTGAGCGTACTAAAGCGCTCTCGAACCACCACATGGGCGACCCACCAGCACACGAACCGCTCCCGTCGCGCTCGCATGTCCTCGTCCACCCGCTCTCGTCTTCATCAGCGCGAGCGGCCCACGACCTCGTCCACGGTGCGTAGAGCCAGCTTTCTCTGCCGTGTCCGTTCTCTGACATCCTTGAACTCGGTCGCAGCTATCCGCAACCACTCGCGGCACGATGCCGCTCCTCCCCCTTCCCCACCTTCCCCTCGCCCTCGCTCGACCTCGCCGCACTACTCGCCCTGGCGCATCAGCAACAAGTACTACCGCGCCTCGGTTGCCTTTCGCGTCATGTCGCCGAGCGACGCAGATTTGGACCAGGAGGACGACCTGCGCACGAGCCTGAGCGAGGGGGACGAGCCCGCCGTGGTCGTCGTCGCGCCCGCTTCTGCAGTGCGTCCAGCTCCTCGCCCTCTTTCCCCCCTTCCTCCGCGACAGACACTGATCCCGTGCGCGTGCCCACAGTTGCCTTCGCCGACCGTCCTCGCCCTCCTCGAGCGCCTCTCCTCCCGCGACCCCGAATTCGACGTCGCCCTCCTCGTCACGCACCCTCCTTCCCCCGCGCACGGCGCCTCGGCCACGTCTACCGCTACTCAAGCCGTCGCCGACGGCCCGACTGGCCCGGGCGCCGGCGCCGGCGAGATGGACGAGGCGGCCTGGGACGACGCCGCCCTGTCGGCCGGCTTCGAGTGGGTCCACCTCGGTCCCGCACCTCGAGCGGCGAGCGGGAACGGCCAGGTCGATGCGGAGGACGAGGAGGACGGCGAGTCGCCCGTCGGCCGCGTCGTTGCCGCCCTGCACGCGCATATGTGGGACGGCATGGAGCGCGTGGAGCGGCCGGCTCGAGCTCCTCCTCGCCGCTCGTATACGCTCGCCAACGGCACAAGCGGTGCTTCGGTTGGTCATGGCGAGGACAACGAGGAGGACGAGGACGACGCCGAGGACTGGTCGGCCTTGAGCGCGCCGCCTCTTCCTGCGCCGCGGGTCCGGCCCGGCGAGGCCGCAGCTGGAGCGGCATGGGCGTTCCCCGAGCGCTTCCTTCCGTCCATCGCGCGCTCGACGACGGACGGGAGCGGCGCGGCAGGCGAGGACGACGTGTCGGCGGCGGCGGGAGCGAGGACGTCGTCGTCGTTCGAGGACGACTTTGCGCCGTTCGTCAGCGCAACGAGCTCGTCGACTTCCTTTGACGCCAACACGACCGCCGATGCTGCCGCCGGCACGTCTGCCCTGGCGCATGACGCTGGTCCACTCGGCGTTGGCGGCGCCGACGCCGCCTCGATTGCCGCCTCGCCGCCGTACCGCCACCCCTCCCTCGCCTTTCCCGACTCGACCTCCGCCTCTATCACCTCGCCGCACCCTCTCCTGACCGACGACCCTTCCCTCGACCCCGCCGACACCGACCTCGACTCGCTCGACGACCTCTTCTCGCGCCTGTCGACCGCGCGCGCCGCGACGGCTTCGATGGACCTCGACGAGCGGCGCGCGTACGCCGAGCGCGTCGTGAGGGAACTGCTCGGGGAGGATGCGCTCGCCGGGTTGAGCGGGAGCGACGGCGAGGGAGAAGAGAGCT
Organism: Rhodotorula graminis WP1; assembly: GCF_001329695.1. Taxonomy (NCBI): domain Eukaryota; kingdom Fungi; phylum Basidiomycota; class Microbotryomycetes; order Sporidiobolales; family Sporidiobolaceae; genus Rhodotorula; species Rhodotorula graminis. The sequence continues at coordinate 117,335 of NW_017264934.1, forward strand.
GAGGGAGATTGGGCTGTAGTCGGCGGGCGAGCGCGACAGGTCGGTGGACAGGCGCCTTCCGACCTTGATAGACCACGTGCAATAGACCTCGTTCGCCTTTCCGAGCGGCACGAGCTTGCTGTCGCGAGCTGCGAGCTTGCGAGGAGGGTCGGCGACGGTCCGGGCGGTGGCAACGAGGCAGTGACACTCAGCTCAGGCCCTGCTCCCGGCTGTGCGTCTCTCTCAAGAGCCACAGAGCTCCCTGTAGCACAAGGTCGCCCACCGAGAGCTGCGCGAGCCGTCGCTCGTTTCATCTGTCCGCCGGCACTTCGCGACCTCTCTCGCTCTCGCTCGCACTCGCGCAGGCACATGCCGCCGCGCACACGCATCCCAGCACCCGTCCAGCTTCGCCCATCCCCCCGCGCACGGCCCACCGCCGCTCCCTCCACCCCGCCATCGTTCGACCCCACCTCGCTCCGCGCCCGCTTCCTCCCGTTCGCCCCAAGCCCCGGCATGTCGTGGAACGCCGCTCTCGAGAACTACGCACGCCTCAAGAGGCCGGACAAGGAGCTGCAGCAGGGCGTGTGGCTCGCGCACAACGACCAGACGTGCGTCCCCCTTCCCTTGCCCTCTCTCGACGCAAGGTGGGCAGCGTGCGGTCACGAGCGGTCCGGCAGAGCGAGTCGAGGCGTGTACACTGCAAGCTGGAGCTGCGGGACAGTGCGGCAGACGCGGCGACGGTCGAGCACTCGGTCGAGGGACCCTCGCCGGCTACCTTGCTCTGGGCGCGGCGGCTTCAGGGAAACCTCCAGCGACGAGCCTGCCGATGACCCGACACTGACCTTCCTGGCCCGCAGGATGACTATCTTCGATGGCTTCGAAAAGGCCAAGTACCACATGCTCGTCCTGCGTACGTCCCTCTCTCCCTCCTTTCCTGGGCCTGCAGAGCCGCCAGCCCTGATCTTTTGTCCGCCGTCACACCTGCAGCTCGCGATCCGTTCCCCCTCCCCAATCCTCCAGGAGGCACCGTCCCCCGATCGGCCCTCGTCTCGCTCTCGGCCCTGCTCGACAGCCCGCATGCGCTGTCGGTCCTCAAGGCGTTGCGATCGGCGGGAGAGGAGGTCGCTGTGCGCCTCGACCGCCTCGCACGACAAGTACGAGCGTCGACTGACACGTGATCGCCCTGCAGGAAATGATCCGCGACGAGATGGACAAGGAGGAAGGGTGGACGTGGGACGTGAGGATGGGCTTTCATGCGGTGCGTCCGGATGCTCGCGACTTTGGCAGAGCCCCTCCTTTCTGAGGATCTGAGGAGGCCTTACTGACGTGCTGGTGGTCCCGTCTCGCAGGTCGAGTCGATGCGGTGCGCCTCCCCTGGTCGCGCCTCTCGCTCTCGAGGCGACATGACCTGACGCGCTCCATTCCTCGTGCGACGCAGCCACGTCCACCTGCACGTCATCTCGAACGACATGATCTCGCCCAAGCTCAAGAACAAGAAGTGCGTCCTCGCCTCTCCCCTTGGTCCTTGTCTGGGGAACGGCGTCGACGAGCACCGAGTGACGCTCTCTCCCTCGCGCAGGCACTGGAACTCTTTTCACCCGACACTAGGCTTCTTCCTGCATCTCGACGACGTGATCAAGGGCGTCGAGAGCGAGGACGGGTACCAGCTCGTGCGTCGACTCGCTCCCTCTTCTTCAGCACTTTGCCCGAGCCGTCACTGACTTTGCGCCCACCTTCCCACCTTCCTCGCACCCGACACATCCATCTATCTCCTCCGCCTGTCGCCCTCGCCGCTCTCGACCGCCCACCCGCCGCGCAGGATGCGCCTCGAGCGTACGAGCCGCTCCTCAAGGGCCCGCTCGTCTCGCACTATCCGCCCTACGCCGAGTTCAAGAACCTGCCGCAGCTCAAGTCGCACCTCGAGGACGAGTGGGAGCGGCTCGGCAGGCGAGTGCGCGAGGAGAAGCAGGCCGAGGGGTAAGAGGCGTCAGCAGGGACGCAATGAGCGTGCTCGTCTCGCTCGCGCGGTCCCGGCCGAGAGGCTCTTCTCCTCTTCTGCTCCGCCTCTCAGTCTCTCGGCTGGCCTTGAGCTTCTTCTGCTGCTCTCTCGAGGCTGCACGGCGTCGTCGGCCGAGGGAGGCGACGATCCTGTGGAGGCGGCGGTCGATCGTCTGTGGAGGTCGTGGAGGCCTTGGCCAGCTGGTGGAGGAGGAGCTTTCGAGGCTGCAGGAGCGTCGAGCTCTCTTCCCTCTCTACAGCATCCTGAGACGATGACGACGACTAGCCCCGCAACGAGCCTCAAGGTGCGTTCCCTTTCCCCCGAGTCACTCTTCCGGCCCGACCTGACGCTCTTCCGCCGGTTCTCCCTGCAGCGCATCTTCCCTCGAGCGCCATCCCGGTCGACGTCCAAGCCCCTCTCGATCATCGACAGCGTGTGCTCCGCCTTCTTCTCGTTCGCCGCCGTCAAGCTGTACCCGGCCGTCGTCGACCAGCCCGACCCGTTCAAGCCCGCCCTCGTCGAGGCGTCCCTCGGGCACGTCCTCTCGGCCTATCCTCACTGGGCCGGCCGCCTTCGACTGGCCAAGCCGGACGACCCAGGCCGCCCGTACCAGAAGCGGTTCGGCCGCATCTTCGTCGAGTACGGCTCGCCGAGCGACCCGGGCGTCCTCCTCGCGTTCGCCGAGCGCGACACGCCTCTCGCGCCCCTCATTCCGCCTCTCGTCGAGGGCGAGACGGTCGACGCTGCGTCGCTCGAGCGCGCCGGCGTCTACCCCGAGCTGTCGAGCGTCGTCACCTTGCGCCCGAGCCCGACCGACGGGGCCGCGCTCGCGGTCCAGGTCCTGCGCTTCTCGTGCGGCGGCGTCGCTGTCGGCTTCCGAGTGTCGCACTCGCTCGCCGACGCCGGCACGCTCAACCGGTTCGTCGCCGACTGGGCCGACGTCCACCGGGTGGCGCTCGCTTCGCCCGGCTCGCTCGACGGCGTCCCCCTGCCGCACCGCCCGTTCGAGCCCGAGCTCCTCGACGAGCACGCGATGGGCGACCTCGACGCCGACGAGCTCGACGAGGCGACCGAGCGCGAGTACGCCAAACTGCCCCGCACGGCCCTCGACCTGTGGGCACCTCGACCTGGATCCGCGCCTCATCCCGAGGGCATGGCCCTCACGTCGGGTCCCGACCCGTCCATCGACGCTGTCGACGCCGCCCTCGGTCGCCCTCGAGGCTCGCCGCTGCCCTGGTCGACCTGGCACCTCGACGAGCCCGTCTCGCTCCGCTCCCTGTACCTCGCCCCGCCGACCCTCGAGCGCATCTGGGCCGCCGCAGGAGGCCGAGAAGGTGGCGTGAGCGCACACGACGCGCTCGTCGGGCACTTCTGGCGGCTGAGCGTGCGAGCTCGCGACCTCACCGCCGGGACCGAGGCCCGCATCACGCCCGCCGTGGGCCTGCGCGCCCGCCTCGACCCGCCGCTCTCGCCCGACGCCCTCGGCTCCAACTTTGTTCTCCTCGCGTCCTCGTCGACGAGCGACAAGGTCGCAGGCGCGGGCGGCGAGGCGGTCGCAGCGCGCGCCATCCGCTCGACGATCGACTCGGCGAGCCCGGCGGCGCTCGGCGCCCTCCTGTCGCACGAGGCGCACGCCCTCGACCCAGTGAGGGTGCAGCCGTACTTCTGCGGCGAGGAGCACACCTCGATGTCGTCGTGGATCGGCGCCGGCGCCTACGGCGCCGACTTTGGTTCGGGCGCGCCGACGTACGCCGAGGGCGTCCTGCCGAGCGTCGACGGCATGCTCTTGTTCGAGGACGTGCCGGGCGAGGGGAGGAAGTGGATAGAGCGTGGAGCGCGGGTCAAGCTCGCGCTGCGGAACGAGGTCATGGACAAGGTGCTCTCGGATCCCGAGCTTCTCTCTTTGTAGCACAGCAGTCGAGCCGGCGTCTTGTATAGAACGAGTTGCAGCGATTATAGTTCTGTGCATGCCGTCCACCTAGAGCGAGAGCTCGAGCGAGGCGAGTCCGAGTGGCTCAAACGAGCAACCTTCTCAAGTTGGACCGGTCCGAGCGACGTTCAGCGTCGACAACGTCGAGAACCGTCTAGCGCTGTGCAGCTTCCTGCTCTCTTTCGCGCTCTCACGCTCTCAGCCCAGGCTCGTGGCCTCAGAGTACGGCAGCAGAGAGCAAAGGCGAGTTCCAGAAGATCCACTCGTCGCGCTCGTCGCACAGTCTCATCTCGTCCTCGTCGTCCGCCGAGTGTGGACCAGCACGTCCTCATGCGTACGAGTCGCCGTCGTAGCCTCCTCGACCGCCTCCGCGACCGCCCATCAGGCCCTGCGAGTCGTCGTAGCCGTCGCCGCCGTACCCCTTGCCCGCGCCGTTGCCGCCGCCCTGCTGCGAATTGAGGCCTCCTGCGGCGTGTACCATCTTGCGGTTGTCGAAATAGTCGACGGCCTCCTGCACGACGTTCTCGTTAAGCGCGCCCGCCACGATGAGGGCGAGAAGAGCCTGCTCGGGAAGAGAGAGCGTGAGCGGCGCGACCTGAAGGGCCGGCACCGGGTACCGAGATAGAGAGGGGGACGCACGAATGCGTAGCCGAGAACGAACGACCAGTCAGGGTCGCACTCGGCCTTGCTCGTTGCAGGCGTCCAGGTGATGCTGCGGGCGAGCGCACGGACCCGGTCAGGCTCGATCGTGACAGACTCGTCGACGAACGAAGAGGGCGGAACGCACCAGTAGTCGCCCTCGCTGTCGCTCAAGACACCCCACAGCATGTAGATGTAGCTGCCCATGGCCACGGTTGCGGCCGCGCCGGTGCCCATGAGGACAAGCCGCGGCCAGTGCCCGATCGGGTGCTCCTGCTTGAGCTCATGGGCCGACGAGCCGGACTTGCGCTCGTGATAATTGTCGTACTTTTGAAGCCTGAAGGCGAGAGGCAGGTCAGGGCGCGTTCAAGGGGAAAAGGCTCGAGGAGACGCACAGGACGAAGCACGCGACGCAGGCGATGCCGTAGAGCGCGCAGCAAACGGCGCCGACGATGGCCGGGCCCATGAGGTACCGCGGCAGCACTGCGAGGCAGTATAAAGGTGAGCGTCGTCGCAGGAAAGGAGGGACAGAGAGCGCGAGCCGCACGGTCCTTGCTCTGAGCCTGGCCCCACGACGCTGCACGGGACAACGGCGTCAGTCTCGGAGCAGGGCAGGGCAAGTGAGAGAGGACGCACCGGCTCCCGCTAGCCCACCAGCAAACACGGCTGTGAAGGAGGGCAGCAGCGTCCGCTGAATGTCGCCGGAGTGTCGAGCAATGTTGGCGCTGTGGATGCCCTTGTAGGCGTCGCTCGTGAACCTGCTCGTCACGAGGTCGAGGTGCGGAAGAAAGGGTGCGAGTTGCGTCCGCAGTCGATGCAGCGGGTCGGCGAGGTGGTCGAGAAGGCGAAAAGGCGAGGGAGAAGCAGGTCAGCCACGGCTCAGGTTGGAGAGGATGTGGACATGGCGACGCACGAGAACATTGTGGTGGTCGACGAGGCAGAGTCACTGGGCGAAGCGTCGAGAGCAAAGAGGCGAAAAGCGCGAGGAGGACGAAGCGGAATGTGCGCGGACAAGCCGGCGAGGCGGACAGGAGCAAGTCCGCGCGCACGCCCCCTGGAACGTCTCCTGGCCGAGACCGAAAGAGACTCGATCGACCGCAAGCTGCGCGGCCTGTAGCCGGGAGAGACGAGCGCGTCAGGAAGAGGAGGAGGAGGAGGAGGACGAGGAAGAAGAAGAGACGCACCTCGTTCAGCGCAAACAGCAAGCTTGACCGCCCTCGACGAAGCGCTCGACGACGCACACTGTCCAAGGCGGAGCGCGAGCAGCCGAGAAGGACCTCGAGGCGGTCGAGCCTCTCGCCGAGACGACGGTCGAGAGGAAAATCGCGATGCAGGACAGAGTACTCTAGGGGCGGGGGTATACACAGCGAGATCGTCGAGAATGGATGGAAGACAAGAGGATGATGTCGAGGCAGAGGTGCGGGAGGATGCGGCGAGTCGTGTGAGGGCGTGAGGGAGATGAGGTCGAGGGAGGAAGAGGGATCGGCAAAGTGTCTCTTGAGGGTCGACAGGTGAAGGAGGTCGACGACGCGCAGTGCGCAGCACGAGGAGGGCGGGTCGACGAGGCGAAAGGGAAGAGAGCGCCGCTCAGTCGATCCAGAACTCAAAGTCGAGCGAGCCCGGCTCGTCGTCGTTGCGGTGCAGGAGGCGGGCCCACTCGAGCGAGAGGCGGACTGTGGGCGCACGATGACGAGTCAGGTGTCAGGGTACGGCGAGGAAGGAGAAAGATAGAGATAGAGAGGGACGCACACATGTACGCGGCCATGTCCTGCTTGCGCCAGTGGTCGCGCGCCCAGTGCTTGCCCGCCGTGCCGATCTTCTTTGCGAGCTCGTCGTGGGCGCCCTTGCCGTCAGGCGTACCGCGGAAGAACGTCATGATGTCGTACAGGTCCGAATAGTCGACCTTGACGGGCACGTAGCTGCGCGAGAGGGCGAGGGAGAGGGTGAGCGAGCGCTCGACGACAGGGCGAGGAAGCGCGAGAAGAGGAAAGAGCGGACGCACTGGAGCCACGGCTGGATGCGGTCGCCGTACCATTCGGGGAACAGGGTCGACTTGAGGACGCACGCCTTCATCGACATGAGGCGGTGGAACCGGCCCGACCAGCCGTTGCCGTCGACGTCCATGACGTACTTGTACTGCGCGAGGTCGACGTCGTCAGGCTCCCGAGCTCGTCGACGAGGGAGAGAGAGGGAGAGGGAGAGGGCGAGAGAGGGGGCGCACCTGGTACGCGTCGCTCAGGCCCATCGTCTCCTTGAAGTCGATCAGGTCGGCCATGACCTTGCACGTCGGCTCGTCGCACTGGACCGGCCCGCCGGCGAACGACACGTCCATGTAGGCGCGGTTGAGGCCGTTGACGAGGTAGTTGGTCTCCTGGACGGCGCCGTCGCCCTCGGCCCACAGGACGTCCTCCTTGCCGTCCTTCTCGTTGGCCTTGAAGTGGAGCCGCGCTCGCTGCGAATTCTTCCAGTCGTTGCCGACGTAGAAGTCGATGCCGGTCGTCGAGCCGCGCCACATGAGCTTGTCGTTCGACTTCTTGTCCCAGTCGGGGTCGTAGCCGATGTACGAGTCCGAGTACTGCTCGAGCGGCGTGACGAGGATGTCCGAGTGCACGTTGGTCTTGGCGAACGTGAACAGGGGCACGAGAGGACCCGGGTCGGTGCCGCTAACCGACGTAAAGCCGTGCAAGTTCATCGTCTCGGGATGCTGGCACACGTCGAGCGCCGACTGGTAGTCGGCGATGTACGACCTCGTGCCGGACTCGGCCTTGCTCGACGCCGCGTACGCCTGCTTGAAGCGCTCGATGATGGCGGGCTTGGGCACGTCGCCGTCCTCCTCGTAGACCTCGTCGAGGATCGACTGCTCGAGCTTGCGCAACGGCGACGCCGGCGGGCAGCCGATCGCCCAGTTCGACAGATTCGGGTCCGAGTCGTGCGTGTAGTCGGACGGGCCCCACGCTGTGTGCGGGAGGATCGAGTCAGTCGAGGGCGCGAGAGGGGAAGGAGGAAGGGAGGACGAGGACGCACATTCTCCAAGCTGGGCGAGCTCGACCATGCGGTCGCGATGATAATAGTCGAGCTGGCACGCCGGCTGATCGTGACGGGTAAAGGTGAGGTTGACGTCGGGGACGTAGTCGGAGAAGCGGCGGATGAGGTCGCCCAGGTCCTTGGCGCGACGAAGGAACGCCTGCTCGCCAACCTCGGCCACCTTGCCGTCGGTGACCTGGATCGTGAACGTCTCGTCGCGCTCCTGCATGACGCGAACGCGGTGCGCGAGGTCCTGCGGCTCACTGCGGGAGGAGGGAGGGTTAGCTCGAGGCCGACGAGTCGGGCTCGGGCGAGGAGGAGAGGGAGAGCGGGACGCACAGTGCCCAGAACGGCTCGAGGTCGCGGTGGATCTGGTCGTACTCGTCGACGAGGATGACGCGGTTGGCCTTGGCGTAGGCCCACCACTTGTCGAACCCGCGCGGCGGGTTGCGCTTGTACCGCCGGCGGTACTCGTGCACGGCGTCCTTGAGCGTCTTGCTCTGCTTGTGCACCTTGCGGTTCCAGTCCTGCTCGGCGCGCTTGATGAGGGTAAAGATCGGGTGCGGCTTGGGCGGCTCGGCGAACGTCGACAGGGGCGCGACGACCATGTGGCCGTTCGGGTCGAGGCGGTGCGGCGTCTCGAGGTCCTCGTCGGGGAGGCCCATGTCCTCGTCCTCGATCGGCGGTGGAGGCGGCGGCACGTAGCGCAGGTCGTTGCGGCCGTCGTCCCAGTTGATGTAGTCGAGGAACCCTTGCAGCCGCTCGGGGAGCTCGTCGGGGAGGGGCACGCCGGCCTTGCTCAGGGCGCCGTGCGTGCGCGCGCGGTTGTCGTCGGGGAGGACGAGGAGGACGACGAGCGCGGCGAACAGGAGCGTGCCAACGACTCGGGGCCGCTTCCACAGGGCGACGCCGCCGCCGCCGCCGCCGCCGCCTCCCGCGCCGCCGCCTGGTCGCCTCGGGTGTCGCCCGGTCGAGCCGATCATGGGCGTGTCGGGCTCGACATAGTGCGGGAGCGACGACGACGAAGAGGAAGAGGGGCCCATCGTGGACGTGCGCTTGCCGGGACGACGACGAGAGCTCGTGGCCAAGTCGAACGCGTCGTTCTCCTGGGACGGCGACGCCGAGTGGGCCGACGAGAACGAGGGCGAGGCGGGTCGCGAGCTGGCCGAGGCGGTCGGTGCGCCTGGTGCTGGTGCTGCTGCTGCTCCTGGCGAGGCGGACGAGGACGAGGCGAGGGCGAACGGGCTCGCTGGCTGCTGGGAAGGGTGGTGGTGCGACGACGCGGAGGTGCCCGAGGGAGGGTACAGCGGGGACGTGGGCCGCGAGTGCGCCGTGGGCAGGATCGAAGCCAGCTTGGGCAGACGCCGGGGCGGTGGGCGTGGGCGGAGGGGAGGGACGAGGAGCGGCGAGGGAAGTCCATCTCAGGCGGTCGAGACGCGCTCGACGCGCGTGCTCGAGAACTCGTCTCGCCTTTTCGCCGCGCGCTCTCTCTCTCTCGCAGTACAGGGCGAGTCACTGTTGAAGGTACAAGGCACTACGCAAGGAGATGAGGGAGACGAGGTCGCCGGCCGGCGCAGAGAGTGGGAGAGAGAGGGCACATAAACCAAGGTTGGACAGCTCGTTGAGGAGGAGGAGGAGGAGAGAGGGGTATCGCAAAGGTGCAGGGAGCAGGTCGGGCCGCGTTGAAGGCCAGGGACCGCTCGAGGTATCGAGGAAAGGGGGAGGAAGGGATGCGGGCGAGTGGTGCGAGGGATGCGGGTCAAAGTTGCGAGGTGTGCTGGCGAGAGGGCGACGCTCGGTTGACGAGCATGGCGGCTGACGAGCATCATCGCTGGTGGGAGCGGATGAGCGACATGAACTCGGCGCGTGTCTTGTCGCTGCGGCGGAACGCGCCGAGCATGGACGACGTGATCGTTGACGCGCCGGGCTTCTGCACGCCCCGCATCGTCATGCACTGGTGCCTGTGAGTGCGCAGAAGAGTCAGTCGTCGCTCGCTGTACAGGCGAGGCGGCAGGGAGCTCACGTCGCCTCGATCACGACGGCGACGCCCATGGGCCGGATCGCCTCGTCGATGGCGGTCGCGATCTGCTTCGTGAGGCGCTCCTGCACCTGCAGTCGTCGCGAGAACGTCTCGGCGATGCGCGCCAGTTTGGACAGGCCGAGGACGAACTTGTTCGGGATGTAGCCGATCGAGACCTGCACGAGGGAGGGGCGTCAGGGTCGGGTCGGGGCTCGGCGAGGGCAGGAGAGGACGACGAGGGGACGCACCTTGCCGTGGAAGGGGACCATGTGGTGCTCGCACAGGGAGAAGATGTCGATGTCGCGCACGATGACCATCTCCTCGTGGTCCTCGGCAAAGATGGCGTTGCCAATCACGTCTGCAAGAGAGTGCTCGGTGTCAGGACTGTGCGTGATTCTCGAGAGACAGAGAGGAGGGACGCACCGGGCAAGCGCTCCTCGTAGCCCTTGGTCATCCACAGGAGCGCCTTGGCGTACCGCTCGGGCGTCTTGATCAAGCCGTCGCGCTCCGGGTCCTCGCCGATGCACTCGAGGACCGTCTTGACGGCGTCGGCGAGCTTCTTCTCGCGGGCGAGCTTCTCGTCGGCGGTCGACTCGAGGCGGGCGAGCGTGCCCTTGCCTGCGCGGACAGAGTCAAAGAGGTCAGCGGCGGAGTACGGGAGGGACGAGAGGAGGGGGAAGGGACGAGAGGAGGAGAGTGGAGCGCACCTGGCCAGCCGAGACCGTGCTTGTCCGGGATTGGGCTGCCGACTCGCGAGCCGACGAACGGCTCAAAGTGGCCGCCCTGGGAGGACGACGAGAAGGAGCCGGCGGCCATGGCGCGTTGGCGCTCGAGGGCGAGCTCGCGAAAGTTGTGGAGCTCTTGTGCGTCCTCTCGGGCCTCGGTGCGCTTGGCGTCGGCGTACTGGCGCTCGTGGTGGAGCGAGTCCGGGTCCGACTCGGCGGGGAGCGATGAGGATTCGAGTTGGGCGGGCGAGAACGACACCTCGGCGGCGAGGGGCGACGGCTGGTGGATGCGAGTGGGCGCAGCAGTGCGATCGGGAGACTCGGCCATGGCTGGACTGGCTCGAGGCGGTAGCGAGAGAGGGACGAGGACGAGACCGCTTTCGCCAACTTGCCTCGTCGCCCTCTCGTCCTCCTCGCCAGCACACTGCAGGCGAGGCTGCGGCCAGGATGACAGGCCTGGAGGGAGTAGCTGCAATGCACTCGAGTCGAGCCCGCCTCGCCCCTTGATCGCGCTCACGCGTTCCACTCGCCTCTCCTCTCTCCCTTCGTCGTCCGGCCACCTCGCGTCCACCTGTTCCCGCCCAGCATGCGGCACGGCGCAGTCGCCCTCTCCAGCCTCGCAGCCGCCGGCGTGGCGGCAGCCCCGCTCGCGATCGACCTCATCTCGACCCTCGCCAACCTGTTTTCCCCTCTTCTCGCCCGCTCCTCCCTTTCTCCCTCTCTCGCGCTCTCTCTCGCCCCCCTTTGCAGCACCTGCGGCGACTGGGCGGGACCGACCGCGACCTGCGCCAACGTTGGCAGCTCGGGCTCGGCTGCCGCCGACTACCCGACTTGCGCCGACGCCGTGCGCGACCCTGCAGCGTTCGTCGAGGCGTACTTCGAGATCAACTACCTCAAGGGTGCGTCGACCTCTCTCTCTCTCTCTCTGCTCGGTCGAGCGGCCGAACGCGAGCCTGACGAGCGTCGTTTCCCGCTCGCAGTGTACTCGGTCTGACGAGGCGAGTGGGCGAGGAGGCGGTCGTAGCGCGCCTCGAGGCTTTAGCGCGTCGAGCGTGTACTGCATCGTATTGCGTTCTTGCTATCTGCAGCGTCGAGAGTGGCCGTGCTCTGTCGCGCGAGCCGGAAAAGCGAAAGTGGCTGCCGGCCTTCCGAGCCAACCGCTCGCCTCTCTGAGTCTCTGCACGCCTCGGGTAGTCCCAGCTTCCGTGAGGCTCTCTCGTATGCGAAGGCTGGAGCGCAGGGCGAGGCCGCACGCGATGAGGAAGGCCGAGCCGAGGCAGCCGCTGTACTTCTTCTCCACGAGGCGAGGGCGCTCCAGCAGTACAGGCAGAGGCCCAGTGATGGCCGCTTTGTGTACTCGAAGCGTCGCCCGAAGAGAGAGAACCTAGCACGAGAGCTCGACCGAATGCTTGACAGAAGCTGAAGAGAGGCCCGAGCGGCAGGAGAAGGAGCAGACGAGGAAGGCTCTCGAGCTCACCGAGGCGCACAGACAGAGGGGGATGATCTCGAGGTACATTGCGAGTTTTAGAGAGTGTGGGTGGGTCTAAAAGAGCGAACAGGACAAAGAGGGGAACGAGGCACAGAACTGCAGGCAAGAACAACACAAAACGACCTTCGCAACTCGGCCTCGCACCGAGTCGCCGGCGCGCACGACACCGCGCCCGTCGAGCTCAGGACAAGCTCAGACGCGGATGGCGGCCTCGACCTGGCTGTCCTCGATCTTGTCGGTCGAATCGACCTTCTCGAGGTTGTTGCCGGCGTACTCCTGCTGGAGAGCGAGGTTCTGGGCGACGGTGGCGGCCATGCGGCGAGTGTAGAAGAACATGCCGGCGCCGTACATGATGGGGACGCAGAAGCCGGCAAAGGCGATCATGTCTGCGAGGGGCAGGAAGAGAGAGAGAGGGTCAGTGCGAGAGCTCCTTGGGAAGGTCTTCGGCGAGCGACGAAAGGTCGTCGGCGAGCGGCGAGAGGGGGACGCACAAGAGATGTTGGTGTTCTTGGCGTCGGCGAGCGCGCCCTGCATCGGCGGGAACGCGGCGCCGCCGGCGACGCCCATGCAGAGGAGACCGGCTCCACGCTTCGAGAGGCGACCGAGGTTGGACGTGGCGAGCGAGAAGGTGGTCGGGTAGATGACCGACTCGCCGATGAAGATCATGAAGACGCCGGCCGTCATGGCGTGCCCCTCAGTCGAGGCGATGACGATGGCGCCGACCGAGCAGAGCGTGGCGAACGCCGACAGGACGAGGGACGGGTTGAAGAAGTGGAGGAGGGGCGTGGCGGCGAAGCGGGAGACCATGAATGCGACCTGGGCGTAGGTGAGCATCTCGGCGGCCTGCGACGAGGTCATGGCGTGGTGCTTCGACTCCTTGAAGAGGTTGACTGGAAGAGAGAAGGTCGTCAGGTTCTGCTCGCCGAGGTACTCGTCGAGAGAGCGAGAAGAGGGACTCACCGACGAAGGTGGCAGTCGTGACCTGGGCGCCAACGTAGCAGAACTGCGAGACGAAGCCGAAGATGGTGTGCTTGCGCTGCCAGAGCGGGCGAGTGTCGGCGATACCGGCGGCCTCCTGCTCGTCCTCGAGGTTCTCCTCGGTGATCTCGGGGAGCTTGGCGAACAAGAAGAGGACGGCGACGGCGGCACCGAGGCAGGCGACTGCGAGAGAGAAAGGAGAGGTGAGCGAGAGGTTCGAGCGCCGTCGAAGGGAGAAGGCGAGGACGCACCGGCGAGGTAGACATACTGGACCGAGGTGAGCGAGTCGGCCTCCTTCTCGGTCAGGAACGTCTTGGAGGCGATGAGCGGGCCGAGGAAGGCGGCAAGACCGTCTGCAGGAGGAGGAAAGTCAGTTTGAGAAGGTCGACTCGAGGGTCGGGATCCGACTGGAGGGTCGGGAGGAGGGGACGCACTGAACGACTGGGCAAAGTTGAGGCGGAAGGCGGCGCGCTCAGGAGTGCCGAGGACGGTGATGTACGAGTTGGCGACCGTCTCGAGGGTGGCGAGGCCGCACGCGATGATGAAGGCAGAACCGACAAATCCGCCATAAGCCTCGTAGTGTGCCGACGGCCAGAAGGCCAGGGCGCCGCAGCAGTACAGGCAGAGCCCAAGAATCACGGCCTTGCGATAGCCGAAGCGCGACGCGAAGAGGGAGGCCGGGCTGCGAGAGGTGGTGGGCCAAAAGTTAGCGTCCTGGTTCGTCGAGACGCAGCTCGTACTTGTCGTACGAACGGTGAGAGAGAGGACGCACATCGAGAAGACAAGGTAGGCGCCGAAGTAGGCGACCTGGAGCATGGTCGACTGGAGCTTGGTGATGCCGAAGCTCTTCTGTACCTTGGAGTTGAGGACGTCGATGAGACCGTACGAGATGCCCCACAGCTGCAGGAGAGGCGAGAGGCATGAGTGGGCGAGAAACGGGCGATAGAGAGGGAGAGAGAGAGGGACGCACGAAGAAGAGCGAGGTAATGAGGGCGAAGGCGAAGTACTCCTGCTTCTTGGACAGGGGAGGACCCGCCGCCTTGACACCAGTAGCTGCTGCTGCGCCGCCGGCCATTGTGTCGAAAGAGAGTGGTGGTGGTGGGCGGGGAAGGGAGAGAGAGCCGGTGAAGGACGAGGAGCGAGAGAGGCGGCTCGAGGGAGGGAGGACTTGGGGAAGGACCGGGGGAGAGAGTGGAGAAAGCTGGAGTGGTGGAGAGGAAGCTGAGAAGAGAGGAGCGACGAGGAGCTTTGTACTCGAGCGAGAGGGAGAGCCGCCCACCTCGAGCCCCCAACAGTCGATCTGCTGGGGCCTCGTCTGGCCCCGATTCGTCTCCAGTTTCGACGCCACCCCACCGACAAGGTTGGGCGAGTCTGCCACGCTAGCCCCACCCGAGCGCGAGAAGGGGGAGAAGCTCGCGAGGGGGAGAGATCTGGTCCCGCCTGGCCCGAAGGGTCCGCGCGCGCGCGCGCGACCGCCCACGGAGGATTGTCCCCTCCAAGCCCGATCGGCCGACGGGCGAGCGGAAACGAGGAGAAAGCGATCTCGTAGCGAAAAGCGCAAGCGAAAGATGCCGCGCGAGCGACAGAGCTGCACGCCGCACGCCGGACAGCTCGAGCTCGAGCTTCGCGTACGCACGGACGCTCGTAGCTCGAACTGCGCTCGTTGCGCACGTCGTCGTCGCTGCCGTCGCAGCATCGCTCGCCTCGGGGGCGTGGGGCGCTGCAGCTTGCTCGGTGCTCCACGCACGCGCCCCCAACCGAGCCCAGCGGTTATCTGCGGGGCGAGATGACCTCGTCCTGCGCCTTGTCGATGCGAGATGCGGCGGGCAGGGTGGGCGAAACTGTCCGCGCCCGGCGGAGGCTGATCGAAAACTTGGGGCGCGCACCGGAGCCGCGCTTGATCGGGTCGTCGTCCGGGGCGAGAAGGCTTGACATCGATGGAGCCGAGCGGATCCGGATGAACGAATGTCCAGCCAAGACGCAGCTCGAGAGCGGCGGCGGCGCGTGCGAGCGCAATCCACTCAGAGCTGCAGCCGGACGTGCGCGCCCCTTCGACGCTGCTGCACAGAGGCTCGGCCGCGACAAGTCGTCCCGATGGCACGCGCTCGTCGAACCGGCGGGTTCCTTCGCAGGAGACGGCGTGGCCCTTGGTCGGCGACTCGGTGCGAGATGCATCGCCGTTCAAGTTGTGGCTGCGTCGCCGTGCAGAATCGCGCGAGAAGAGCTCGTGGCTGCGGCCGGTCGCACTTGCGCGACGCTTCGGCCGCCACCGTCGGGCGAGAACGGCCCGCGGACAGCTCCAGCTCGTGGCTAGACTGCGCATTGACGCACCTCTGTCGGCGTCGTCGAGGGCGCAGCAAGTGCGCACGAGCTCGACAGAGAGGGAGGACAACGAGGGAGAGCAGAGTGCACCTTCGGCGTCGCCGGTACAACCTCCGCACCTGTCAGCGACGCCGGCTGAAAGCGAGCGTCGGACGTCGGGCTCCGTCAGCTTTCCGCCGAGCTGGACGGAGCTCTGCAGCGCGCCCCGCACGCTTTGTGTGGCTCTCGTTGCAGCCAGTCGCTCACAGGGCCCGCACGCTCGCGCGCACGGACCTTCGAACGTAGTCGGGAAGCCGCCGGCGGCGGTCGAGCGCGCTCTCTCGAGGGTGTCTCGCATTTCTAGCGGAGGTCGGCTGCAGCCGCTGGCGAGCATGCATTTAAAACTCGACTCGCACTAAAGTCAAGAGCAGAGTGACCGTGGCCGAGAGCCGAAGATAGCGGAGCCAGCGGGTGAGCGGGCACGTGGAGGAGGAGGAGGAGGAGGAGCCAGCTAGCACAGAGAACCGCCCACTGCGCAGTCGCACTCGCAGCTCGCTCGACTAGCCGAGTCGCCTGCGCCTGCACCCGCGCTCACCGCCGCATGGCCTCTGCAGACATGGCGGCCGCCCTCCTGCCTCGAGCTCCTCTCGCACATTCCCTCTCGCTCGGCATCGTCGGCGCAGGTATCGGTGGCCTCGTGAGCACTCCTTTCATCCTTCTCCCTGCATCTCGCGGGCGCAGCCGCACACGTCGGTGCAGCCGGTGTCGAGCTGGGGGAGGTCGGCGACCCGGACGCGAGGGAGCAGCCCTGCCGACGGCTCTCGAGCACTTGCGCGGGCATGAGGGACGAGCGCAAGGACAGCAGGGCATCTCAGTCGCCGCAGGAGCCTGTCAGGCAAGGGCGCAGGCAGCTGACTTCTCTCCCCCTCCTCCCTCTGCACCGCCTCCGCAGGCGAGCGCTGTCGGTCTCGTGTCGCGCGGTTTCCGCCATGTGACGGTCTACGAGGCGGCACCCGAGATCGGCGAGGTCGGGGCGGGCATCCAGGTGCGTCGCATTCCTCGCCTTCGCGGACTCGGACCTCGACTCGAGTCTGACCTTCTCGCTCCATCGTGTGCAGGTCGCGCCAAACTTCTGCCGGGTGCTGTCGCACTTTGGCGTCCTCGACCGCCTGACGCCGCAGGCCGTGCGACTTGGCGGCGCGAGCGTCCGGCGGTACGTCAACAACGAGGAGCTCAACTCGACCTCGTTCGCCAACCTCGAGCCCGACTACGGCTGGCCAGCGTTCGTCGTTCATCGCGGCGACTTGCACAAGGCGCTCCTCGATCGTGCTTTGGAGCTTGGTGCGCAGCTCAAGGTCGGGGTGCGTCGCGCCTTCTCCCCGTCCTCCTTGCCCCAGGAACGACTGCGCTCACCTCGCCCTCGTGCTCGCAGTCGCACATCGAGGACGTCAACTTCGAGAACGGCAAGGTCAAGGTCAAGGGGCACCCCGAGGTCCAGCACGACGTCATCATCGCCGCCGACGGCATCAAGTCGGCCATCCGGAGCAAGATGATGGCCCGGCGAGGCGAGGTGGACGAGACGATCCCGACGGGCGAGGCGGCATATCGTGCGTCCCTGTGTCCTCCTTTACCTCTCGACGTCGACTAGACGGACGAGCCCTAATGGTTTCGCATCCTCGCAGGCGTCATTCTGCAGCGGGCGCAGATGGAGAGCGACCCGGACCTCAAGCAGCTCATCGACAACCCGACGGCCATTCGCTGGGTCGGTGCGTCCTGGCTCACTCTGTCACTCTTCCCCTCCTCGCCCAGGTGAGACTGACATGGCCTCGCTTGCGCGTGCAGGTCCCGACGCGCACATCGTCGCGTACCCGATCAAGGCGCACGAGGCGTTCAACATCGTCTCGACGCACATCAGCAACACGGTCGGGCTCACCGAGGACTGGACGGCGCGAGCGTCGAAGGAGGTCATGCTCAAGCGGTTCGACGGGTGGAACGAGTCGCTCATGAAGGTCCGTCCCTCCTCCTCTTCCTCCTTCCCTTTCCCCTCATTGCGCGTGCTCTCGGCGAGGCTGACTTGACCTCGTCCCTGTCTCTGTCTCTGCAGTGCCTGCGCCTTGCGCCAGAAGGCGAGCTCGTCGAGTGGGCGCTGCGCATCCATCTGCCCTTGACGGGCTGGATCGACCACAAGGTCGTCCTCCTCGGCGACGCGGCGCACGCGACGCTCCCGCACATCGCGCAAGGCGCCGCGCAGGCCGGCGAGGACGGCGCCGTGCTCGGTACGCTCTTGGCCAAGTGCCACAGCAAGGAGGACGTGCCGCACGCGCTCAAGATGTACGAGCGCCTGCGCAAGCCTCGGGCCGACTGGGCGGTCGAGATGGCGCGCATCACGGGTCCGTCTCCCCACCTCTTCCTCTCTCTCTCTCTCTCTTCCCGTCCCGTCACTTTCGAGCGCACGCACTGACAGCTCTCCTCCCGGCAGGCGAGGCGCTGCACATCCCCGACGGTGCGGCGCAGAAGGCGCGCGACGAGGCGCTCAAGAAGGCGTCGACGGGCAGCCAGTCGCCTGACCGGTGGGGCGACAAGGCCACGCAGAGCAAGCTGTACGGCCTCGACGTCGTCAAGCAGGCCGACATGGAGTTCTCGAAGCTGTAGAGGCGGGAGGAGGAGGGAGCGCGGGATCATGTTTGTAGAGCCGGTTCAACATCGCAATAGACTCGCTGTATCGCATCGTGTGCGTCTCGCATGGCCAGAGGAAGCGCTCGTTGCCAAGAGTCGAACTTGGTCGCCGAGAGGAGGTGGCTCTCCGCTCAACCTCACTTCCGCTTGCTCTCTCGCCGCACACGCGCCCAGGCGCGCCACCAGCCGCCTGTTCGACCTCCCTTCAAGGCTGGCGAGCCCTCCACGAGGTCGCACACGCGCTTGCGGGCCGCCCCTCGTCCTTCATCAGCGAGATGAACCTCGAGCTCCTCAGTCCGTCACCCTCCCCCTGTGTGAGCTCTGTGTGCACCCGAGTCTGACCCAGGGCCCTTCCACAGACCCGTTCACCACCTCGTTCCCCGAGAACTTCGATACTTCGATCGACGCGGCCGCCGTCTGCGCGAGGTTCAACCCGAGCGGGCTCTTTGCCGGCCACTACCTCGCTGTGGGCAGGCAGGACGGGCCTGTCGTCGTGCTCGACTTTGAGACGCGCAGCATCGTGCGCTGGTTCGACGGGCACGTCAAGGCCGTCACCTCGGTCTGGTGCGTCGTGCTCCTCCTCCTCTTCCTCCACTCGCCGACTGTCCGCGCTGCCGTACACGCGGCGTAAGTTGTGGGAGAGGATCACGGAGCTGACCCTGCCTCTCCCACCCCGCAGCTGGTCGAGCGACTCGCGGTTCCTCCTCACGGCCTCGCGCGACTGGAACGCCATCATCTGGGACCTGTCGGCGTCAGCAGCCGACACAGTCGCCGGCGAGCGACGACATACCGTCCGCTTCGACGCACCCGTCACGAGCGCAGCCCTGCATCCTCGGAACAGGTGCGCCCGCTCCCTCTCATCCTCTCGTTCCCCTTCCCGACGAGTCGAGAGCTCACGACCTGCCCGTCGGCAACAGCAAGATGCTCGTCGCGACGCTACATGGCCAGACGCAGCCGCTATTCATCGACCTGCGAGAAGAGGGCGGCGGGCGCTGGGAGCTCGAGCCGCCGGCAGACGACGAGGAGGAGGACGACGAGGACGACGAGGAGGGCTCGACGATCATCCGGTCCGCCCCTTGTTCCTCTCGAGCAGACTCAGGGCCATCGATCTGACGTCTCACGCTCGCAGGGAGGTCTCGACGCTCGCGCGCTTCAACCCTCGAGGCGACCTCATCTACGTCGGGACCTCGCGCGGCAACATCCACATCTGGGACGTCGTCACCAAGCAGGTGCGTCCTCCCCTTGCTCCCCGTCGGCCTACAAAGACTCACCTCTACGCTCCCGCAGTTCCTCTGGACCGAGTACCTCGGCGCCGCCAGTCCCGTCAAGCACCTCGAGTTCAACCGCGCCGGCACGTTCGTCTCGCCTCTCCCTCGCTCCTCGTCTCTTTCCGAGCCTGACTCGCGTCGTTATCTCTCGACAGCGCCATGATCCTCAATTCGAACGACCGCTGCATCCGCTACGTCACGCTGTCGGCGTCGCCTCCTGAACCGCCCTCGGACGACGACGAGGCGGCCGTGTTCGAGCCGCCGCCCGAGCGGCACTCGCGCATCCCGTACTTCGAGGTGCAGCACAAGTTCCAGGACCTCGTGAACCGCACGCCCTGGAACGGTTGCGGCTTCTCGAGCGACGGCGAGTACATCATCGGCGGTCCGTCAACCTCTCTCTCTCTCTCTCTCGCGCGACGAGGATCCTGACGAGATCGACGTCGCAGGTGCTGGGCACAAGGGCGCGCACAACATCTACATCTGGGACCGCGTCACGGGCGCGCTCGCCAAGATCCTCGAGGGCCCGAAAGACCCGTGCGAGGACCTGACTGTGCGTCCTCCGCTCCCTCTCTCTCTCGCCCTCTCGTCGGCCCTCACGCACTCGCGCTCTTACTCCCTCGCGCAGTGGCACCCTTTCCGGCCCCTGATCGCCTCGGTGTCGACGCTCGGCCTGATCCACCTGTGGGTCACGCCCGTCGTCGAGAACTGGAGCGCGTACGCTCCCGGCTTCGAGGAGCTCGACGAGAACCGCGAGTACGAGGAGAAGGAGGACGATTTTGACTTTGTGCGCCCCGCCTCTCTCTTTATCTCTCTCGAGAAGGTCCGTGCCCTGACGACCGCCTGCCCCGCCCCGCAGGAGGACGAGTCGGCCCTGCGCCGCCGCGCCCAGGGAACGTACGACGGCGCGCTCGACCTGACGTCGCACGCGACGAGCGGGCCCCGGGTCCAGGCGAGCGAGGCGGCGCCATGGCCCGACGACGACCTCGACGCGCTCGACGCGTACGAGCACTTTGTCGCGCGCGAGCCGGACGACGACGGCGGCGAGGGTGGACATGGCGAGGCGTTCTACCCGCAGCCGGTGCTCGTCGAGGAGCAGGCGGCGAACGCGGCCGAGGAGAGCGTCGAGGCGGCGAGAGGAGCGGGAGGGGGAGGAGGAGGAAGAGGAGAAGGCGGCAGGCGCAGGTAGCTCTCGCTCTGCAACGGCTTGACCGCTCTCGCAGGCGCTCATCGTGCCTGTCCGAGAGTAGATGCAGTGCAGTGCGAGAGGGAACAAAAAGTGCGAGTCTATGCGCGCCGTCGAGTCTATCCTCCCTCGTCGTCCGCCGTCCTCGATAAAGCTACAAGGTGCCCTCGCTCGCTCCTCCTCGGCTCATGCCGCCCGCTCGAGCCCGTAGCTGGTCGGGTACGCGTTCATCCACACGGGCGGCGGCTGGAGGCACGCCATCGGGACGACGTACCGCTGCCAGGCCCAGTACCGGACGGGCGGCACCTCGCGCACGAGGCCCTGGGTGACCCTGCGTGCGAGAGAACGTCGTCAGGTCGAGGTCGATTCGCGAGGAGAGCAAGAGAGAGAGGGGCGTACCAGGCCGAGTAGAGCCACCCTCCCGCGCACGCGACAAACGCCGCCGTCCATACCGTGCCGGCCCAGCCTCGCACCCTGCGGCCCGTCGCCGCCGTAAAGGCGCCCTCGAGCACGACGCCGACGCCCTGCGACAGGAAGTAGACCGAGCCGCCCCACTTGGTGAGGAACGAGAGGGGCGACGAGGGACGAGGGAGGGTCGAGATGGCCGAGGCGAGGCCTGTGCGCTCGTAAACGAGGGTGAGCTCGGGCGGCGAGAAAGAGAGAGTGAGAGAGGGGACGCACCAAACTCGTGGAGCCATGCCGAGAGGGCAAAGACGGCGAGGACGCCGGCGGCCCGAGCGGCCGACTTGCCGAGGACGGGCGCGACGACGCGCTGGGTCGGCTTGAACGCGAGGAAGCGGAACGGCCCTGTGCGACGAACGAGTCGAGTGAGTCGAGGGACGAGGAGGGGGGAGAGAGAGAGAAAGGGCGAGCGCACGCGAAAAGAAGGAATGCCACTGGTGAGACCAGAACTTGGCGACGCTCTGAGGCCGCTCGGCGAGGTTGAACAGTGGCGGGTACTCGCGCGCGTCCCAGGGTGGCGGGCACAGGGCCTCGGGGACGAACGGGATGCGGCGCACGACGAGCGTGCCGAGGAAGGCGCCGAGGGTCGCGACGCTGAACCCGAGCGTGAGGGCGGCAAAGACGGCCGTGCCCATGGCGAGCCCGGTCAGGGCCTCGCCGACGGCGTGCACGCGCTCTTGCGGGGCGCGGTCGCCGACGAGGGCCGAGGGGAGGACGGCGAACAGGGCGGCGTCGCGGCTCGTCGGGGGCTCGAGGAGCGCGGCCGAGCACAGGACGAGGAGCGGGTGGGCCCACGCGACCTCTTTGACGACGCGCGAGAAGAAGGCGGCGTGGTCGAGCGCAAAGGGGGCCGTCGTCGTGCCGCAGAACTCGTAGCCCTGGCCGCGCATCGAGACGAGGAGGTGGGCGGTCGCGCGCAGGATGTCGATCGGCCCGTCCTCGGCGGCGCGCTTGGCCCTGAGGGCGGCGAGGTGCGCTCGACGGCGGCGACGAGCCTCGAGGCGGTCGTCGCGGGTCGTGGCGGCCTTGTCCTGGGCGTTGGCGGTGGTGCCGGTGGCCGGGTCGAAGCCGACAAAGGTGTAGGGGAGGAGATCGGCTGCGAGTCCCCACTCGAGGCCCTTCATGATGCCGTACGCGCCCATGATGCCGATGACGACTGTTGCGGTGCGTCGGGAGGAGGCGAGTCAGTGGGTCGGTCCCGAGAGCGGGAACGAGAGGGAGAGGGGACGGACAGTTTACGCCGATGGCCTGGTTTCGAGGTTCGATGGCGTAGCGGTACGGGGTTGCGAACGAGAGGGCGAGGCTGAACGGGGTGAGCAAGAGGCGCACGAGGCGAGAGAGGGTCGAGGGGAAGACGGGGTGGAGGAGGAGGGCTTGGAGCGAGAGTGGGACGAGGAAGGCCAAGCTGTGTGCGGCGGTGCAAGTGTCAGTGGGTGCGGTGGTGCAAGAGTGGGTGCGGTGATGCAAGAGAGCGAGGGAGGCGGTGCGATGACCGGGAGGAGGACGAGAGAGAGGACGAGGAGGAGAGGAAGAGCGAGACGGACAAGGCTGGTGGGGGCAAGGTCGGGCCCTCGAGTAGGAACTGTGGCATGGCTGGATGCGCTCGTCGCAGCTGCAACAGGTGGTCGACCGCGAGAGAGAGAGAGAGACGGCCCGTTCTTCATCTTGGTCGTCGTCCCTCTCCCGCTCGTCCACAACCCGCTCCCGGCTCGGCCATGCCACCACGACCTTCACCACCCTTGCACGGCACCACTGACGACGACGAGTACGACCCCGTCGCCTTCCAGGCCGACCTCGACCAGTCTGTCCTCGAAACTCGCTCCCTCGTCGCCTCGTGGATCCCGGCCAACCTCGGCGACGACTGGAACGACGGTGGCTTCTCGGCAAAGCAGGGCAACGACGGCCTCCAGTCGCTCAAGGACCGCGCCAGGCCTCCCAGGTCCGCCTCGCCTCGTCCTCTCCTCCCCTCGTCCCCGCACCCTCTCTCGCAGCGGGTGCGGCCCATGGAACGCGGACGGTGAGCTCACACTGTCCACTTCCCCCCTCTCACAGGCTCGGCCTCGGCGCCCAACCCGCCTCGCTCCACAAGCAGCTCGCCGAGGACCGCAAGATCGCCTCGCGCCTCCTCCGCGGCCGCAACCTCGCCCTCGGCGACGAGGGCTCCAACGTCGCGCCCACCACCACCTCCGCGACGGGCGCACCGGGCGGCGATGACGGCGCGAGCAGCAGCAGCGATGACGACGAGGACAGTCGCTCGCGCGCCGTCGGCAAGGGCAAGGCCCGCGCACCCCCCGCGTCGAGCAACCCGTTCGTCCTGCCCTCGACCTCGACTGCGACCTCGAACAAGCTCAAGTCGAACGGCACACCGCACAAGGCGCCCCGACCGCTCTTCAACGACCCGTCGCCCGCTAAACCCTCCCCTTCCACCTCGACCTCGACCTCGGCCGGCAGCCTCATGACCCCAATCGCCGCCTCGTCCTCCTTCTACACCCCGCCCGCGATCACCGCCTCGACCTCGGCACCGAGCGGCGCAGCCGGCCTCACCAAGAACCAGCGCAAAAAGGAGCGCGAGCGGCTCAAGCGCGACGAGGAGCGGCGCCGGCGCGAGGACGAGAGCCGCTCGGCGACACTCGCCGAGTTGAGCGGCGTCGAGGGTTCAGGTGCGGCGCAGGGCAAGAAGCGGGCGCGAGGGGAGGACGAGATCGAGCCGGTGGGCGAGGACGAGGACGGGGCAGGCCTGGACGAGGAGGACGAGGCGCGGTCGCGGCCTGCGAGCCCGGCCAAGGCGCACGGCGCAGCAGCGGCAGCAGGCGAGGGCGGTGACGCGAGCCCGAAGAAGCGGCGCAAGAAGAAGAAGCGCAAGGGCGGCGAGGGTGCGGGCGCGGGAGCAGCAGGCGAGGGTGCGACGGCGCCGCCGCTGCTCAACCTCGCGCCGATCGAGGCGTAGCTCGCGCGCATGGCGGTGCGGCGGGTGCAACGGGCGGGTTATCGCTCTCGAGCGCGTGCGACGAGGGGCGGCGAGCGAGGCGAGCGAGCTGTGGCTGGTCGAGCTGGCGACGAGCTCGCGGTTCCTTCTCTCTATCTTTCTCTCCTTCTCTCGCACGGCCCTCTCGGCGTGGCTCGACGACTGCGCCGCCGCCAGAGGACCTCGAGGTCGTCCGTCTCGTCCGTCGCCGCCTTTCGCAACCGCTCTCTCGCCACGGGAGGTTCGCCGACAGCGGCCTCTGCGTCAGCAAAGGCCACCCGCATCAAGGTTCGCCTCGATCAAGCGTCCGCAGCTCCTCCTGTCCGCCTCTCGCGCCGTCCGTCCGCCGCCGCTTTGGCCGCCGTCCGCCCCGGCCGGCCGGCAAATCCGGCCCGCCGCTCGGTGCGGTTGGGGTGCCGCGCCGAGCGCACGTACGGCGGAAGCTCCGCTGAGGACGACAGGAGACGTCCGCACGGGTCTGTGGCGTCGAGCCGCGGCGCGGCTACAGAGCAGGCGTCTATCGTCGCGCACCTCGCGGGCAGATGCTGCTGCCTCGGCTCGCTTTGCGCTTCTTGCTCGTTCTCTCGCTTCTTCTCGACTCGTCTCTCTCGCCGCAACACCGACGCTCGCCTCGCACCCGCCCCGACCACGATGCACGACAACGCGCTCGTTCCCCTCGTCCCGACCAGCCGACACACGTCGAGCGCTCCTCGGCCGCCCTACTTCCGTCCGCTCGACGACGGCGACACCGTCGACGATGAGCAGACATTCGCTCACGCCGAGGGACGAGCATGTGCGTCCGCTCTCTCTCGTTCCGGCCCTCCTCGAACCGAACACTGACCTTCCCAAACGAATCGCAGCTTCTGACGACCGCGACGACGAGCGATGGGAGCAGGTGCGTCGTCTCGTCGTGCACGACGTCTCGTGCAGGTCCCTGACCGCTCGAACCCACAGATGCCGCAGCTGTCGACGGCCCCTTCGCCCTCGCCGTGGCGGTGGCCTGCCGTCGCCGCGCTCCTCTGCATCGTCGGCCTCATCTTCTACCAGTCGCCCGTCAACGCGCCGAGCACGGTCGTGCGCGTCGACAAGGTGGAACAACCTCAAGAAGGCGGTCCCGCAGTTGAGAAGGCGCGGTACCTCGTCCCCGTCATGGTCGGTGCGTCAACCTCTCTCTCCTCTCGCAGTCTTCGAGATCTGACGCTCGTCCTCGTCGCAGCCGAGCAGGAATCGCGCGCCCAACACCACCTCGTCCAGCTCTCCCGCCTCGCGGCGACGCTCGACCGCACCCTCGTCCTCCCCAACTTGACCACCTCGCGCTTCCGCACCTGCGGCTCGACATCCTTTGCCGACATCTACGACGCGGCCTCGTTCGCTCAGCACACGGCGCCGCCGGGAGCCGCCGAGCCCGTCCTGCAGGGCGATTTTCAGCGCTGGCTCGCCGAGGGGACCGTGCGGCGTACCGCTCGCGCCATCCGCCTCAGCATCGCCAACTCGCCCGAGGAGCGCGCTCTCGAGCTCGGCAAGTTCTACCCGGACACGCCGACGCCGCCGTCGGGCCGAGCGACGTGCCTCGACCAGGCCCTGTTCGACTTTGGCGACCGGGACCGCCTCTTCGCCGTCGAGGAGTGGCACCCGACGAGCGACGCGCTCCTGCGCAGCCTCGAGACGCTCAACGCGCAGGACGACGTCGAGATCCTCCTCGTCGACTGGGACCTGCGCGGGCCCCTCATCGGCGTCGAGGGCGACGAGATCCTCGAGCAGGCGTTCCTGTACGCCGCGCCGTGGCACACGATCGCGGCGGCCGTCTCGAGCGCGCTCGGCGAGGCCGTCGGCGTGCACTGGCGCACCGAGACGGTCCAGTCGTCGAGCCTCGCCGGGTGCGGCGAGGGGCTCGTCGAGGCGCTCGTCCGGCTCAAGGAGCAGAACCGCGCACTCGAGACGGTCTACCTCGCGACCGACTACCCGCTCGAGCTGCTCGCCGGAGCGCCCTCTCGTGCGGGCGAGGTCGTCGACGGCGAGGTCGACGGCGTGGACGACGAGGACGGCTCGACCTGGCACCGAGCGCACTCGGACACGTTCTCCAAGAGCCTCCCCTCGACGCACCACGCCGCCATGTCGCGCTTCCTCGCCTCGTACGCGTCGAACGTCGCACCCGCCGGCGTCACCCTCGCCACGTACCGCTCCATCCTGCCCTCGCACCTCCCTTCCCTCGCCGCCCGCCTCTCCCGCCTCGCCCGAGCGCCGTTCGCCCCCGCCATCGTCTCGCAACTCGTCCTCCAGCGCACGCCCTTCTTCCTCGCCGGCGAGTCGCGGCCCGTCGCGGAGGGCCGGGACCCGGCGCGCGAGGTGTGCGCGAGGAAGAGCAACTGGACGAGGAGGGTCGTCGCCGCGAGGAAGGCGGCGCGACGGGCCGCAAAGGCGAGGGGGGACAGGACACGGACGCAGGTCGTCGGGTTGTGGTCGTCGGACGGGATCGTCTTGTAGATGCGTCGAGGAGGGGCTGTAAAGATGCCGTCGCGAGCGAACGAAAGCGGCGAGGACGACCTTCTCAAACTCGCTCGGGCCTCTCGTGCGTGCGTCCTCGCTCTCTCTCTTCCTGTTTACGAGCGCCGCTGTGCAACATCGAGCGACAGCACGCCGCTCCTTTGCCCTCTCGCCGCGCTCGCGCAGTTTCCGCTCGCGCCTCCTCTCGACCCCGCGTTCTCGGTCCGCCTCGCCCTTTCTTCTCGTTCGTCCTCTCTGCCTCCTCGACCCGCACGATGCACCGCAGGTCGCCTTGTAAGCACAAGCTCTCTCCCTCTCTGTCCAGTGGGGCGCACGCTGACCGGTCTGCGCCCCGCGCAGCGTTCCCGGCGCACGAGGACTCGGAGGAGATGAGCGGCAGCTCTCGACTCGTGCAGCACACGGAGCAGGAGGGGTGGGAGACGGTGCGCCCAGCTTTCGCTGCTCGAGGCGTGGCGGCAAGCTGACCATTCGCCCCTGCAGATGCCGCCGTACGACGCCGGGTCCGACACTCCTCCCTGGCGCTGGCCCGCCGTTGCCGCCCTTCTCTTCCTCTTCCTCCTCTTTGTCTGGGCCCACGGTACCGAGCAGGTCTTTCACGAGCCGGCGATGGACACGGAGAGCTCGGCGGCGCTGTCGGTCGAGTCGGTGTGCGGCGGCGAGCGCAGACGGTGCAGGTTTCTCGTGCCGACCATCATCGGTACGCTCTCATTCCGCTTCTCTTTGCTCTGCCGAGCCCATCCTGACGACACTTTTCACGCAGGCCAGCAAGAATCCCGGGCGCAACACCACCTCGTCCAGCTCTCGCGCCTCGCGACGACCCTCAACCGCACCCTCGTCCTCCCCAGCCTCGCCACCTCGCGCCTCATGACCTGCGGCTCCGCCCCCTTCGACTCGATCTACGACCCAGTCGCCTTCTCCCGTGCGAGCGGCGCCGTCCACCCCGTCCTCCAGGACGACTTTGAGCGCTGGCTTGCAGGCGACGAGCACGACCCGGCGCCGCACAGTGCACGTGCCGTCCGCCTGCGCATCCTGGGCGCGCCCGAGCCGCTCGACTCGACGCACGGCGCGTTCGTGCGGGACGAGACGCTCGGCGGGCAGCCTCGCGCGGCGCTGTGCCTCGACGAGCAGCGGCTCGACTTCGGGCAGCGCGAGCCGCTCGTCGCGGTCGTCGCGCGAGACGAGGCGGGCGGCGAGCTGCTCGAGAGCCTGCGGCAGCTCGACGCGGAGGACGACGTCGAGGTGCTGCTCGTTCACTGGGACCTGCGCGAGCCGCTCCTCGGCCTCGAGAGCGACGAGCTCCTCGAGGCCGCCTTCCGCTACGCCGAGCCGTGGAACGCGCTCGCCGACGCCGTCATCGGCGAGCTCGGCGAGGCAATCGGCGTGCACTGGCGCATCGAGGGCATCGCCGCGGCGCGGCTCGACGAGTGCGGCGAGGGCTTGGTCGAGGCGCTCGTTGGGCTCAAGGAGGGCGACGACGCGCTCAAGAGCGTGTATCTCGCGAGCGACTACCCTCTCGAGCGCTTACGCCAAGCGCCGTCGCACACGACCGCCAACGCCGACGACTCGAGCGCGGGCGAGCCTCCTGTCGTCGACCGTCCCGCACTCGCGCACTCGGACACCCTCTCGGCCCAGCTCAGCCCTGCCCACCACGCCGCCCTGTCGCACTTCCTCTCCTCGTTCGCCTCTCGCGCCGCGCCCGCCGGCCTCGCCCTCACCACGTACCGCTCCCTCCTCCCCGTCCTCCTTCCGACGCTCCCTCCGTCGCTCGCCGCCCTCGCGCAGACGGCGGCCGCCCCCGCCATCGCGTCGCAGCTCGTCCTGCAGCGCACGCAGCGCTTCATCGCGGGCGAGTCGCGTGTGCCCGAGGAGCGGCGGGCGAGGTACACGTGCGCGAGGAGGAGCAACTGGACGAGGCGGGTTGTCGTCGCGCGGGAGAGGGCGCACGAGGGGTTGGAGGAGGAGGGAGAGACATCAGTCGTCGGGTGGTGGTCGACGGACGGCAGGCTCGAGTACTGAGCGGGCGCAGCAAGCCGATATGTTCCTCGGAGTCAGGCGGCGACGAGGAGAGCGAGGCAAGCGGCTAGACGTGGCGCGCTTCTGCGCTCGCCGAGCGCTTCGAGAGATTGCCCCAGAGCGAGTGCACGGTGCACCTTGTGCGCACTCAGCCGCCAAACGCGAGCAAGAGCTCATCTCGCAGGCGAGGAGAGCGGCGAGCGGCGTGGCGTGTCGGCGACGGCACCGGCGGGGTCCGGTGCAGCGCGAGGCTGGTCGCATAGCTACTGAAGACACACTGCAGTAAGAAGCAGTACGCTTGAGCGAGGCGGCGAGGTGTGAGCGAGTTGAGCTCCTCGCTCCTCCTCGTCGCACTCGCTCTCCTCCACAGACCCGCTACAACCAATGGCGTCGACTATCCAGACTCTGAACGCGGCCCTGCCGCCGCTCACCAAGGGCTACACCGCCCCGAGCTTCTCCCCGATCTCTGGTGCGCTCCCCTCGACTCTCTCCTCCTCCTCATCTCGCCCAAAAAGCTCACGGCTCTCTCCTCTCCCCCACCTCGCCCCCGAACTCGTCCCCGACACCCTCAATCTCCTCACACACGCCCATACTCGACCTCTGTGCTCCTCCCGTCCACCTCGGCCGCCGCGACAGCTCCCTCCACCTCGGGCGCCGTCTACCCCGCCGGCCCGGCCTTCCACGCCCACGCCCGCCGCATCCTGAACCAGCGCTCGTTCGCCGACGACGACCGCCACGAGAAGGAGCGTCTCGCCGCCAACGGCAACGGCGAGGTCGTCGAGGAGGACCTCGACGCCGACCTCGGCGGCGAGGAGGAGGACCTCGACCTCCTCGAGCTCGACCCGAAGAAGTGGAAGGTCCGTCGCCGTGGCTTCTTTTCTCGGGCAATGTCGCGCAGGATGCGCGGTGACTGACGCAGCTTGCGCACTCGCCCACAGGAGCAGGACCACTACGCCGTTCTCGGTCTTCAGCACCTCCGCTACAACGCGACGCAGGAGCAGATCAAGAAGGCTCGTGCGTCCAGATCCCTCCTCTTCGGGTCGCTGTCTCTCGCGAAGGAGCGCTGACTCGGGCTCGTCCTCGCAGACCGCCGCAAGGTCCTCCGTCACCACCCGGACAAGAAGGCCAACGCGACCAAGGGCGGCTCGATGGACGACTCGTTTTTCAAGTGCATCGCCAAGGGTGCGTCGTGCATGTCCTCCCGAGCTCGTCCTGTCGCACAGCCACTGACCCTTTGGCCTACTCTTGCACTCGCAGCCATGGAGGTCCTGTCGCACCCGGAGAAGCGCCGCCAGTTCGACTCGGTTGACGAGCAGGTGTCGGACGAGTTCCCGTCGCCGGCCGAGACGACCGCCGACAACTTCTACGAGCTGTGGGCGCCCGTCTTTGCGCGCGAGGGCCGCTTCTCGACCAAGCAGCCGGTGCCCTCCCTCGGCGGCCCCGACTCGACCAAGCAGGAGGTCGAGAGCTTCTACGACTTCTTCTACAACATTGACTCGTGGCGCTCGTTCGAGTACGCCGACAAGGACGTCGCAGAGGGTGCCGACTCGTGCGTCTGCCTCGTTCTCCCTCTCGCCCCTCCCTCTCTCTCGTCGCACGTTCACTGACTCTCGTCCTCCTCCCTTTCCTCCCGTGCACGACACAGGCGTGACGAGAAGCGCCACCAGGAGAAGAAGAACAAGGCCGAGCGCGACCGCAAGAAGAAGGAGGACAACACGCGCCGCCGCACCCTCGTCGACCAGGGCCTCGCCCTCGACCCGCGCATCAAGCAGTTCCGCGCCGCCGAGAAGGCCGCTCGCGAGGCCAAGCGTCGCGGTGGTGCCGGCGTCCCGGCGCAGCTCGACCCGGCCGAGAAGGCCGAGCAGGAGAAGAAGGCCAAGGAGCTCGCAGAGGCCGAGGCGGCTGCTGCCGCGGCCAAGGAGGCTGCCGACAAGGTGCGTCCTCTCCTCTTTACCCTTCTTCTTGCCTCTTATGCCCTCCCCTTGTCCAAGAGCGCCACTGCCGACGAACGCCCGTACTGACCCTTTCCCCTCCCCGTCCCGCCCGCAGGCCGACCGCGAGGTGCAGAAGAAGGCCAAGGCGGCCGCCGCCAAGGAGGTCAAGAAGAACAAGAAGGCCATCTCGAACGCCGTCTCGACGCACAACTACTTCACCGTCGCCGGCACGTCGCCCGCCCCGGCGACGATCGAGGCGTGCTTCGCCGAGCTCGACCTCCTCTTTGCCGCCATGGAGCCAGAGGAGGTTGCCGCGCTTCGTGTCGCCATTGACGGCAAGGGTGCCGACGAGACCAAGGCGGCGCTCGTCGCGGCGGCGCAGAAGGCCGAGCCCAAGGTCGGCGCCGGCAAGTTCAAGGAGCTCGCTTGAGAGACGCAGCCCGTTGTCGCCTTTAGACCACTGCAATTAGAAGAGTCGCAGAGTGTCTTCTCGATGCTAGTCAGCTCGCGAGCGAGAGTGTCTGAAGCGAGAGCGAGAGCGGCTCGAGCCTCGAATCGGCCTTCCCAAGTTGACTTGCGTCGAGCGGCGCGGTGTCCTCGCTTGCAGTCGCTTCTTTCAAAGCTCTCGCGATCTCAGGACACTCTCGAAGACAGGCAGGACACGTGCAGGAGCAGATGCAAGGAGCTTTTTGCAGCGAGCCGTCGCTCGACCTCGTCGACTCGCTACCACGGGCCCCTTGCGAGCGGCACGTGAGGAAAGTGCGCCCTCGTCGCCGCCTCGGCCCTCGCTCTCGCCTCGACGTACTCCTGGCTGAAGATGACGCGGTACACGGCCATCGGCTGGCCTGGCACCTCGAGCTCGAGCGACCACGTGGCGGACTTGTTCGACGGCTTGCCCTCGGCGTCCGCAGCCACGTCTGCGTCGTGCGGCGAGACGAGCGTCCAGATGACGCGCAGACCTTCGGGCCGCTCATAGCCGAGGAGGCGGGTGCGAGCTTCGGGCACACGCTCGAGGGCTTCGGCGTCTGCGCGAGGAACGGAGAGAAGGGTCAAGCCAGGCGCACGAGCGCTCGAGGCGGGAGGAGAGGATTCTCGAGCGTACCGCTGTCGATCTGGTACGGCGCGTTCCTCGCGCCGAACTCGCCGTTGATAAAGCGGGTCTGCCACGTGACGGAGCGGCGCTCGGGCGTGCTCTGCCCAAACCGGGCGTTCTGGCTGTCGTGCGGGAGTGGGACCGGCCCGGCGATGTAGCAGCGAGGGCGCAGGGGGCCGGTACGCTCGTCGAGAGCAGCCGGGTGCGGGATCGAGAAGCGGAGGAACGAGTCCTTCTCGAGCCGCCGAACGACGTGGACGAGCTCGTCGAAGGCGGGCACGACGACGACGGTCGGGTTGTCGTCTGCAGCGTGCCGTGCAAGTGACGTCAGTATGGGCGATGCGGCGAGACGCGCGCGGAGAGAGAGCGCAGGGAGGCGGGCGAAAGGAACGAGAGAGGTCCGAACGCACCGAGCGCTTGGCCGCCGAGGACGAACACCTTGTCGCGCGTGAGCTCGTACGGGTCCATGCCGTCTCGCGCTTGAGGGTGGATGCAGTAGCGCCCGAAAAACGAGCACAGGCGGTTGATGTGGACGGCGAGGTCGAGGCGATTTGCCTGCGGGAAGAGACGCAGGTCGGCCAAGTCAGCTCACGGGCCGCGAGACCGCTGGACAGGGCACACAGGGGGACTCACGAGCTCAACTCCCTGGCGGTAGGTCCTCGCGTCGAAGGCATGCCCGAGCCGCGGCTCGAGACGCTGCATCTCGCCGACGAGCGCGAGTGGGAAGAGGTGGTTGGCCTGCTGCTGCGCGAGATGCTCCGGGGTGGGCATGCTCGCTCGACTCATGGCGAGGAAAAGGTTGTGGTGAGGGCGAGAGCGGGAGAGTGAGAGCGAGGGAGGGCTGTGGCTCGAGAGCGGACCGAGCGGGTCCGGGCGGTTCCTCGACGGACGCGAGCGATCGTCCGGCGCGGCAACAGAAGGCTCTACAGCCGGTGCGAGCCCCCGTGCGTGTTCGCTCCGGCAGTCGCGGTCGGCTCAGCCTCGCTGCCTGCTGTGCTGCGACTCGAGAGCGGAGAGCAGGAGGAGGAGGTGGGGCAAGCGCCCGCGCTTCGAGGTGCGACCTCGCCACGCGCTCGTCCTCGATGAGGCGGGAGGAATGGAACACTCGAGCGCAGTCCAGCTGATGGTGGGCGGCGAGGCGGAGGTGGGTCCGAGTCTCTTGCGCGCGAGGTCGATGGACGAGGACGAGAGGCGGCGGGGGTTGGTTTGAGCGGGTGGGTCGGGCGCAGTAGGCTGAGCATGGCTGGCAGTAGCACAGGCAGTGGCCCAAGAGATCGAGCTCGCGTTTGCCGAGCGAGAGAGAGAGCCGTCTCCCGACCTTGCAGACTGACCGCGCGCCAGGGTGTGTCGCCTCACTCTGCTGCGTGTACAGCTCGACAGCCGCAGAGCTCGACCACCCAGCTCGTGTGCGCGCTCTCGACGCGCGTTCCCCCTCTGCAGGGATGCCCCGCGACGACCGCGACCTCGACCGCCGCCCGGGACCACACCCGCCCCGCCCAGGCGCACAACACGGCGCGGTGGCCAGTTCACGCACCAGGTCCCCGCCTGCGAGGCACCCTGACTCGCCAGAGCTGTACCGCCGCCGCGACCGCCGCTACTCGGACGACTACTCGTCGCGCGACTTGTCGCCGCTCAGAGGCGGCGGCAGGGACTCGCGCTCGGCGAGGGACTGGAGGGATGCTCGTGCGTCCACTCTCTCTCGTAGTAGGCAGGAGCGTGCAGCCAGCCGAGCGGTTCACTGACCTCGAGCCCGACCCTCCCTCTCTCTCAACCTGCATGCACTCGTCCTCGTCGACCTCAGCCCCTGCGCGCGCGCGGCACTACGACGACTACGACGACGACGACGACTACTACTACGACCGCTCTCGCCGCCGCTACTCGCCCGGCCCGTCGCGCCGCCGCTCCCCTTCGCCGTACCGCCGACCTTCACCGCCTCCTCGCCGTCGCTCCCCTTCCCCTCGGCCCTACCGCAACCACGGGCCGTCGCCGCCACGCCGCCGCGAGTACTCGCCGCAGCCCCCGAACGGGCCTTCGACTCACGACCGCCACGACCGCCCGCCTCGCAACCGTCCACCGCCCGAGCCCTCGTCGTCGCGCGACGTGCGGCGGTCGTCCCTCACGTCGACGTCGGCCGGCGCTGCCAGCGACAAGCCGCAC
The DNA here is from genome assembly GCF_001329695.1 of Rhodotorula graminis WP1. Lineage (NCBI taxonomy): Eukaryota > Fungi > Basidiomycota > Microbotryomycetes > Sporidiobolales > Sporidiobolaceae > Rhodotorula > Rhodotorula graminis. The sequence goes on from NW_017264934.1 coordinate 150,675, forward strand.
GCCAACGGTGCCTCGACTTCGACTCGTCCTGCCGACCTCCCCTCGACCTCGTCTCGACCAGACCCGCCGCCGCCGACGACAGCTCCTCCGGCTCCTCCACCTCGCCCGAAACCTCGTCCTCCTGCGCCCGTCATCAAGGAGCCGCCGTTCTTCTACAAGCCCCTCAAGGCCAAGGACTTCCGCACCGTGTACGACCCGGCCCTCGACCGCAACCCGATCAAGAAGGGCAAGGCGGTCGTGCACCGGTGGGACGGCGAGGGCGTCACGGACGAGCCCAAGGACCCGAGGCGGGCGGCACCCGTCGTCAAGGCCGACGGCAAGAAGGTCAACAAGGTGCAGGTCATGCACAAGGTGGGCGTCATCAGCTACAACGTGCGTCCTCCTCTCTCGCCCTCTCGTTCGAGCGCGAAGCGACCTGACCCCTCCCTCGCGCCGCAGTGGGACCGCAACTCGCTCGGCCCGCCTCCTCCAGCACCGCCGACCGCCATCTTTGTCTCGGGCTTCCCTTCGACGACCGGGAGCGACGCCATCAACGCCCACTTTCGCGCGTTTGGCCAGATCGAGACGCAGGACTTCAAGCACGACCCGCACACGGGCGGCAACCTCGGCCTGTGCTGGATCAAGTTCGTCGACGACATCCCGCACGACGTCACGCCCGACCAGCCGACGCGCGAGCGGTACGAGCGCAAGAAGCGCGAGGGCCGCGTGCAGAACGGCGCCGAGGTGGCGGCCAAGGCGATGCGCGAGGGCAACGGCGCGCGCGTCGGCATGGCCATGCTCCGCAGCACCGAGGGCGTCACCGTCGTCCTCGACCGCGACGGCAAGCTGTGCAACGCGGCGTACAAGGCCGAGCTCGCGCGGCGGCATCCGCCCAAGCCCAAGCCGGCCGCACTGCCTCCTGCCGCCGCCGCCGCCGCCGCCGCGCCCGCTCCTTCCCCTCGTCCTGCGCCAGCCACCGACTCGGCACCGCCTTCCCCCTCGAGCGCGACGCCGACGCTCCCGCCCGTCTCGTCCATCCCTGGCCTCCCCGCCAAGCCCGTCTTCCTCGCCGACAAGCCGCCTTCCCCTCTTCCTCCCGCCGTTCCTCCACCTCCTCCACCCTCGCGCAACCCTCTCCCACCTCAGCAGAGCGCGTTCCGCCCGCCGTCCCTCCCCGTCGCCGCACCTCCCTCGGCGTCACACATCGCCGTCCCCTCGATGGCGATCCCGCCGCTCCCGACCGCCGTGACGAGCGCCAAGCATATCGTCGTCCCGAGCATGGTCGTACCGCCGCTGCCGCCATCCCGGCGCCCGTCGACGGCGCCCGTCCAGCGCGAGCGGGACCGCGACCGCGACAGGGACCGCGACCGCGACGATCGGGACCGGGACCTCGACAAGTGGGGCCGGCCCATCCGCGGTCGTGGACCCCCACGCGAGAGCGCGAGCGGCGCAGGAGGAGGAGGAGGAGGGCGGGCGAGCGGCGGCAAGCGCGGCGACAATATGGCGAGCGCGATCGCGCAGGCCGTCGCCGAGGCCAAGAAGCGGCTCAAGGCGCAGCAGGACGCGCAGGCGAGGGCGAGGAACGGCGAGGAGGACATGGAGATGAGCAGCGCCGACGAGGACGAGGCGCCGGTCGTCGTCGGTGGGGCGGATGAGCGGGCGCCCGGCTCGGGCCACGCGCCGGGGCGCAAGGCCCGCGAGGGCGAGGGAGACGGCGAGGAGAAGGGGACGGACGGGAGCGACGAGGCGGGAGGAGACGACGACGACGAGGACGACGACGACGCCGCGAGCGACTCGACGAGCTCGAAGGACGCGCTCTGGTACCACCACGGCACCGGGCGCCTCGCTCCTCGCCGCATCCTTCCTCGCGGCATCGCCCCTGTCGGCGCCATCGCGTGGCAGGCGAGCAAGAAGGTCCTCGTCGACAAGCTCGTCGACAACGGCCGCCCGTACCTCGTCATCGAGAAGGCGTCGTTCGAGCGGCACCGCCTCGCTCAAGGAGGGCGCATGGCCGTGCCCAACCACGACGAGCTCAAGCGTCACTTCCGCGACTACGAGATCGACCGCGTGCGTCCCTCGCTCTCCCTCTCTGCGCATCTCGCCGTGACCTGACCGTACCTCTCTCTCGCCCGCAGACCTTTGCCGACAAAGACGGCTGGTACATCACGTTCTCGCGCACCGACGACGCCGAGCAGGCGTTCAAGGCGCTCAACGGCCGCAAGTTCGCCGGCGCCGCACTTGATCTCGAGCTGCGCCCTCCCGCCCAATCCCTTCCTCCTCCTCCCGTCTCGCCCTCGAAGAGCGACTCGGCCGCAGCCGCCGCATCGCCATCCGCCCCACGCGGGCCCGCGCCAGCACCCGGCAGTGCCCTCGAGGCGCTCCTTCAGAAGCTGTCGCGCAAGCCCAAGGCGGCAAAGACGAGCGGCTGGACCGACGCCGAGCTCGTCGCCGAGGCGCACGACCTCGTCGTCGGCGAGCTCCTCGTCGCGTTCCGCAACGACCTGCAGGCCCGCGTCGTGCGCGCCAAGGTGCAGGAGCACGTCACGCGGTGGGAGCGCGAGGGCGGGCCGGCAAAGGTGCTCGCACGCCCGGACCCGGCGCTCGCTCCAAAGCAGGAGCACGTCGGTGCGTCGCCCGTCGGCGGCGTCGGCGAGGGGGCGTCGCCCGCCGGCGCGCAGCCGGGCGCCGTCGAGCCTGCGTCCGGCCCGGCTCCAGCGAGGGGCCTCGCGACGCTCTCGTTCGCCAAGCGCAAGGGCGCTCGCGACCGCGACGACGACGTCAAGCCGCCTCGTCGCCGCGGCTCGTCGACAGCGGCGGCGCAGCGCTTCTCGAGCGAGGCGCCGAGCGAGTCGCCCTCGCACGCCGGCGGCAGCGACGGCGAGCAGCGGCGGGTCAAGGGCGTCGCCAAGGCGCACAAGAACGGCGTCGCTCGCGCTGCTGCCAGCGACGAGAGCAGCAGCGACGAGGACGGGCTCGACCGCACCCGCGAGCGCGAGCGCGAGCGCCGCCGCAAGCTCGAGGCGCTCGTCGCCAAGAAGAAGGAGCGCAAGGCGCCGCGCAAGCGTGTCTCGATCGAGTACACGAGCAGCGAGGGCGAGGGCGAGGCGGAGAAGGTGCGCCTCGGCGCCGTCAAGGAGGAGGACGAGCCGGTCCCGATCACCGAGATCTCGACGCCGGCGCGCGACGACGGCAGGGCGAGGCGGGACGACTCGATGGACGTCGACGAGGACGAGCAGGGTCACCGGGTCGTCTCGCCGTCGCTCCACGGCGACTCGGACCACGAGGTCAAGCCGGCCCGCGTCAAGGTCCCGCGCCCCAAGCAGAAGAAGGACAAGGCGCCGCCGCGCATGACCGTCGTCGGGCGTGCCTCGTCGGACCCGTTCGAGGCCGGCGTCGCGGCGGACGACGAGGACCTGTTCTTCCTCAAGCTCGCACTCGAGCGCCTGCGCGTGGGCGAGGACCTGCACCCGACGCCGCCGCCGTCGGACGACGAGTCGAACGCGCCTCGGCACTCGACGGGCGCAGCCCGCACCGAGGGCTTCTACGCGACGACCGTCGAGGAGAAGATGGCCAACCGCCCCGAGACGACCAAGGCCAAGGCGGCCGACGCGTCGGGCACCGCCGCCGCCCAGTCGTCGAGCGTCGCCGTTTCTCGCCTCGCTCGCGCCAACACTCGCGGTCTCGTGCGCGGCATGGAGCTGCACAAGAAGGTGACGGCGACCGACACGGACGTGCTCAAGTTCAACCAGCTCAAGACCCGCAAGAAGCAGCTCACGTTCTCGCGGTCCGGCATCGAGGGCTACGGCCTCTTTGCTCTCGAGTGCGTCCCTCGCTCTCTCTCTCCTGCGTGCCCGCCGAGTCTGACATGTCAGCGCGTGCAGGCACATCCCGGCGGGCGACATGGTCATCGAGTACGTCGGCGAGCTCATCCGCCAGCAAGTCGCCGACCGGCGCGAGAAGGCCTACGAGCGCCAGGGCATCGGCTCGTCGTACCTCTTTCGAGTCGACGAGGACCTCGTCGTTGACGCGACCAAGAAGGGCAATCTCGGGTGCGTCCCTCTTCGTCCTCTTCCCTCGACGACGAGGCCTTATCCTGACCCTCTTGCGCATGCGCAGACGCCTCATCAATCACTGCTGCGCGCCCAACTGCACTGCCCGCATCATCACGATCAACGGCGTCAAGAAGATCGTCATCTACGCCAAGACCAACATCGAGCCCGGCGAGGAGGTCACGTACGGTGCGTCGTCTGCGTCTCTCTGCCTCGTCCTCTTCAGCAGCAGCCTGACTGACACCCGCTCTCGTGCGCAGACTACCACTTCCCGATCGAGGAGGACAACAAGATCCCGTGTCTTTGCGGGTGCGCTCGCTCCCTCGCCCACCTCGACCTCCTCTCGCCGGCATTACTGACTCTTTGAACCTCCCACAGCGCCCCGACCTGCCGCCGCTACCTCAACTAGGCCTCGCGCATCGCCCCTCGTCTGCGCGCCACCCGGCGTCGCCCTGCCGTCCACCCTGCCCAGACTACCCGCCCACGCAGTTCTCCCTATCTCTCCCCATCTCTCGTCCCCTCTCTCTCGTCCTCCGCCTCTCTCGGCATGCATGCCTCTGCAGCTTTGTACCTGTTACGTTCGCCTCGCATATCGTCTCTCTGCATTGCGAGCCTCGTGAGAGAGAACGAGAGCGAGTTTCAGGTTGAGAAGGCCAAATCGGGGTCCGTGCACGATCTTCTCTCCGCTCTAGACAAACGCCCGCACACGTGCCGCACCCCTTGCGCCGACGATGTACCGCGCCTTGGTGAGCGATGCTTCTTCCGAGAGGTCGAGGCGAGAACGGGCGCGCTCGACGGCTTGCCGACTGCGCCGCGAAAAGATGATGTGGCACGAGAGCGTCTCGGTCGCTCGCTCTTGCGCTTGCTGCGTGTAGGCCTCGGCGTTCGTCTCGATCTCGACGTCGAAAAGCCAGGCGACCTCGGTGGCGGGCGTTGCGTCGGGACGGAGCGCGCCGTGGTCGTCAAGCGGCGACTCGTCGGGCGACTCGGCGCACTCGACGATGGTGCCGATCGACGGCTGCGTGTGGACGAGCTGCCAGACGATCCTCGTGCCCCGAGCGGGACGAAGAGAGACGAGGGCGGCGCGGTCCCACTGCTGGCAGGCGGCTGCAAGGGCAGAGGAGGATCGCCGAGTCAGAGGAAACACAACTCTGGCGGCGAGTCGAGTCGTCGAGCTATGCAGAGGCTGGAGAAGAAGACGCACCCGTGTCGATGCAGTACGGAGCGCGGTGGGGCCCGCCGTACGATCCCGCCGCGAACGAGTTGCCCCTCGGCTTGGACTGCTCGGGCCGCTTGTCCTTGACGGCGTCATGCGCGATGAGCGATGGGCCCGCGAGCTTGTACAGCTGCCCGTCGGGCACCTTGCGCTGCGCGTGCGGGATCTGGAACCGCTCGAACGCGCCGTTGGCCCACGTCACCGCGCGCACAATCTCGTCGAAGCTGGCGACGACGATGACGAGAGGGTGATCGGCTGCGTGCGAGGGCCAGAGTCAGTACGTGTGCGACGCTAAGGCGTTCAGAGGTGACGCACGAGTGCCCTTGCCGCGCAGGACGAACACGTCGTCGTCCGAGAGGCGGTACTCGCCGAGGCCCAAGCGCGCCGTTTTCAAGATGAACGCGTCCTGGATCCACGCAGAGCACAGCCGGTTGATGTGGCCGGCGACGTCAAAGTGCTTAACCTGCGCGACGCGGTGTCGGTCAGCACGACGCTGCAGAACGAGAGCAAGGAGGAGGAGACGCACCGCAAGTTGGCCTGACTCGTGCTCCTCGCGGTGTCGCGGCACGAGCTTGGCCAGCTCTCCCGCGAGCGTACCGACCTCGTGCTCGTGCTTTCGGAGACGAGACATCGCAGCTGAAGAGCAGGGAAGGGGAGAGGCGAGCCGAGAAAAGCGAGCAGGAAGCAGTCGTCGACGGCGGACGCACGTTCCTCCTCCGCGGCTTCTCCGTCCAGGAGCGCGATCAGGGGCCACCGACCGGCGATTGAAGTGCTCGAACGCCGAGACGGACGAGCAGAGCGTGCAAGCGAGAGCTGAGAAAGTTCGAGCGAGAGCGACGACGAGAAGCGCAGCGTTCGAGAGCGAGCCTCGCGACAAGGACGACGAGTATGACAAAGATGCTGAGCTCTAAGCCGTCGACGGGCCGTGCTACGCCGCCGCCTCGTCTTCCTCGGCTCCGACCCGCTTGCCCGTGGCCGGCGTCGCCTGCCAGAACGCCCATCCTCCTCCTTTGCTCGACGCCGGCGCCGCGCCTGCCGCCGAATGGACGTCGCCGACGGCCATCTCGGCCTCGTCGAGGTTGCTGCCGAGCTGAAGGCCGAGCTCCTCAATCGAGGGCGGCTTGTCGGGTTTGAGCGCCTTCTTGCGGGACGAGGTCGAGATCGAGTAGTAGGCGACGACGCTCACGACGAACACGGTGATGGCCGACATGACGCGCCCTGCGAGCGAGACGTGACCGAGGTGTGAGTTATGAGAGGGGAGGAGCGAGGCGAGGAGGAAGGGAGGACGCACGAGTACTGATCCACTTGGTCGCCTCGATCTCTGTTCGCGCCTCGCCGAGCAGGATCGTGAACTTGCTGTTGAGGTCCTGCGAGAGGGAACCGAGGGCGTCAGGCAAGGCTCCAAGGCAGGGAAAGCGACCGCGAGAGAGAGGGCGACGCACCATGACCCGCTTGTCGAGCTGCGTCAACTCCTGACTCGTCTCCTCCTTGCGCGCGTTCATCTCGAGCTGCGTGCGCCGGTTGTCAGGATCGAGACTATGCTCGTAGAGAGAGGGTGAGAGCGGGACGCACCTGGATGTCGCTCCCCAACCGCTGCATGTCCTCCTTCATCTTCTGCTCGAGCCCGTCCGTCTCGCGCTGGAGCGACGCCGTCAAGCTCCGAAGCGTGATGCTGTCGTTGCGCGAGCGGACCTGCGACCCAGTCTTGAGCTCGTTGAGTGCCGCCGTGAACAGGTAGGCCTCCTGCGGGACGGGCGCGCTCAGGGTCAGTCGGCGTGCAGGGAGACGAGGGGAAGATAGGGACAGAGGGACGGCGACGCACATTCTCGAGCTCTTGCCGACTGAGGACCTCGCCCTGGGCCTTCTCCTCCTGCTGCAAGAGCAAGTCGCGCGTCGCCTTCATGAGGTCGGTCGCGAGCGGCCTCGGAACGCCCGCGCCCTCGAGGTCGCGCACGAACCGGTGCGTCGAGAACGGGACGCGCGACAGCGGGAGGGCGTGGCGCTCGAGTGGCGGGAGGCCCTCGAGCGGCGCGGTGATGATGAGCTCGCCGACGGTTGCGGCGGGCGAGTCGGGGTTGGACGACGAGGACGAGGTCGAGGACGAGGGGCGCGCCGAGGTCGAGGCCGAGGGCGGGGCAGGTATGACGGGAGGCCCGGCTGCTGCTGCGCCCTCCTGCGAGGCTAGAGGAGCGCTGTCGGTCCCGCCTGCGCCCGACGCCTCGGTAAACTGGAGCCGGTCGCGCGGGCGGAGCCGGCGGGCCGAGGACGGCGCCGAGCCGTGTGCGTCTTGCGGGTCGCCCGACTGGGGCACAGGGCGAGGTTGCGACGTGTGTAGTGCTCGTCGGCGGACTGGAGGGATGGCGCGCGAGGTCGAGGCGAACAGGGATCGGGCCGACATGGGCGGAGAGGTGGGCTGCTGCAGACGGCGCAGAAAGGTCAGGACTGGCTCGTGTGCGTTGTAACAGGTGCCTGCCAGCCCTCTGCAGCCCCTGGACGCACTCCCTCGCCTCTGAGTGACCAGCGAGAGAGCCGGCGACTCGGCCCAGCAGATGACGAAGACGGCCACAAAGCCTCCGGGAGGGCGAGGGGAGGGGCTCACCTTACCGTGATAAGTCTGTCGAGTACGTTATCGAGCGCGCAGGTCCTCCTTGTGCGGCAGGCGGTAGGTGGTGCGAGGGTCGACGCGGCTGGGGACGAGGCGGCGACGAGGCGACGACGGACCGGTGCAGGCGCAAGGGTGCTTGCGGGGGCGTGCGTGCTTCTTGTGGGAGGTGGCTGGAGCAGCACAGGCTCGGGCACAGCGCGAGTACGAGTGTCTGAAGGCCAGCTCTCGAGGTGCCGCCAGGTCTCGAGTTGGGCGAAGCACCTCTCGTCCTTGCGAGCTCTCGAGTAGCCCTGGTCCTGGTCGGCGGCCATCTCGTCGCATTGCACGATGAGCGCAACTCGGGGAGCCACCCTGCCTCACCTCGCCTCGTCCTCCCGCACGGACATCCTCCCTCGACACCGACGTTGCCGAGGCAACAAGGCCGTCCTGCGTGCGTCGACGGACCCGGTGCGACGTATCGTAGACGACCTTGACGTGAGAAGAGGTGCTGTGGGTGGCGCGACCGGTGAGGACGAGGCGCAAGAAAGGGAAAGGCAAGGTCGAGCGCATAGGTCGGGCACTCGACGCTTGGTCGAGGGCGTGGGTCGGGACGAGGTCGAGTCGTCGGTCGAGAGCTTGATAGACGAGCGCTTTGAAGATATCTGTGGACAGGCAGGAGGGAAGGAGGACGTGCGAGGTCAGGGCACGGGTCGCTCGAAGGCAGAGAGGGAGGGCGACGCACTCAGGGTACGGCACAGCACACCTCTCCCACGGTGTTCCCTCACGTCATGAACCCCGTCTCGCCCTCCTCGAACCGACCGTGCGCCTCGCCCATGTCGAATAGCGGCACCTCGTTTCCAGCTCCTGCTCCCCCTCGCGCCGGGCCGCCGCCGCCGACCGCCCCGTCGAGCCCGTCGACCTGCCACCGCTCGGCGTTGAACGCACGGTCCTGCCACGGTTGCGCCGCGTCGTCCTCGAGCCCGACGTTGCGCGCGTCGCTCGCGAGCGCGCGCCCCGCCGACGGTGACGACGTAGCGGCGGCAGCGACCGAGGGCACGGCAAACACGGGCGGGGTGCGGTACTGCCACTCGTCCTTGTCGGCCTCGTCGAGCGAGCGGCGCAGGAAGTCGAGCGCGGCCGTGTGGGCCTCGTCGCGCGCGTGCTGCGTGTTCGGCACGGGGCGGGGGAGGTCCTCGAGGCGGAACCCGGCGGCAGGGGCGGTCGAGGGCGGCGAGGCGCTGAGGAACTCGAGTGCACGCGCTTCGACGTCGGTAAAGGGGGCGCCGGCGAGCGAGTCGGGCGACGAGGTGGACGAGGAGGCCGACGAGAAGGACGCGTCGGGCTCGAGGAGGTCGGGCTCGAGAGAGGCGTTGGGCGAGGGGCGGACCGAGGCTGACGAGAAGTACGACTCGTCGGGAGCGGCGTCCGTGTCGTCCATGGGGCTGGTGTCGAAGGGAGGAGACGGAGGAGGTGCTGGCTGATGAGGACGAGCGGGACGCGAGGGGAGGACGGCGGGGCGCTGGGGGGGCTGCGGGTACTGCTGTGGTCTCTGCGAGAGCTGGGCTGAGCTCTACGAGGGCGTGACACAGTGGGTGCGCGACGTGCTCGGCGTGTGAGGAAGCGAGGCGGTGCTTGCGGCTCTCTCTCGAGGTCCAGCTCGTCGAACAACAGCGAGCGCGACAATCCTGCACTGCAGTGACACGCAGACGAATACGACTGTCATCTAGCTCGCCTCAGACCGGCTTCTCAACCTTGCCCAGCTCGTGGCTCATCCCTCCGTCCGCCTTCTTCCGCTCGCCGACCTCGTCCCGCTCGCCCTCCTCCTCCTCCGTCACCTCCTCGACACCGCTCTCCTTCCCCGCCGCGTCCATCGGGTCCTCGACCACCGCGCCCGCCGCCGGCGTCTGCAGGCCCGGGTTGGCCGTGTACCGGTTCAGGAGCGCTTGCTGCGCGTCGAACTCTTTGCGCAGCGCGAGGAGCTCCTGTAGAGGGGGACCAAGAGCTTCAGTTGAGTATCCCGACGCGAGAGAAAGAGAAAGAGAGAGGCCGGCGCACCTTCTCGAACTTGCGCGCAAAGACCTCGACTGCGAGAGAGAGGAGAGAGGGGGCATGAGCGTTCGGATTCCTCTGCGGGACGAGAGATTGAAAGATGACGGTCGACGCACGGTAGAACGACGCGCCGTTCCAGGCGCTGATAGCGAACAGGGCGACGAGGTACACGCTCGACCAGAACTTCGAGTCGTAGAGCCAGAACAAGGGCGGGATGAGCGTCACGAACGTGTATACGGCTTGGCCGGCCTGCGTGTCGTCACGTGTCGAGGTTCAGCTCGATCCTGAGTGAGGGGGAGAGGGAGAGAAGGGAACGGCGGGACGCACGATGAAGGCGCTCTCGCGCAGCTGCGGCGGGAGCTTGGCGGCGATGCGGCCGATGAGCCGCTTCTTGTCGTTGATCAGGAACGTGAAGCTCGTCGCACGGCCCTCGCGGATCTTGTCGGCGCGCAGCTGGATCACAAAGTGGAAGTACAGGAGCTGCCACACCATGTCTGCGCGCGTGCGGGTCCGAGGTCAGGTTCTGTGCGCAGAAGGGGAGGCGAGAGAGGGAGAAAGGGGGCGCACAGGTCGTCATGCAGATCGTCATGCTGCGCCACGGCTTGAGGTGAGGCAGCTCCTTGAGCGCCGGGTAGCGCTCGAACGCGAGGTCTTGCGGGTAGAAGTGCCTGGAGGTTCACGCTCGTCAATGACCGCGTCCGCGAGCGGGAGGGGAGGCAGGACGCACCGGATGACCGTGAAGACGAAAGGCGGGAAGATGTGGATGGCGAGCGAGATGACCTTGTCGAGCGAGTGGAAGACGAGCGAGTTGCGCCAAGTCGCGATCGCGCTGCGGCGAGAGGGGCAGTCAGTCGCACGTTCCTCACGTCGGGACAGGGCAACAAGAGAGACTCACGATCCGAGACTGCCCAGGGTGAGGCCGTAGCACGCCTCGAACAGGAACGCGCTGCCGGGGAAGACCCAGAGCTGCGCGAGGTGCGGAAAGAGGGGTCAGTGAGGCTCTGGATCAGAGGGAAACAAGCGGACGCACATAGAGGAGGGCGAGGACATTGACGAAGTAGCACAAGTCGAAAAGGAAGCTGTCGGCGCGACGAGGAGAGGTCAGGTCCGGGGTCTCGAGGAGGGGAGGAAGGGAGGACGAAAGGGGGCGACGCACTAGTGGTACAGCTTGCGCTTGTAGGTGAACACGCGATAAGGCAGGTAGAAAAGCATCTGGAGCGAGTACCACTCGGCGAGCCACGTCGGGTGGAACCCGAGGAGGAGCGCCGAGAAGAGGACGTTCATGACGCCGCACAGGAACGAGATCTGCGTGTGCATGTGCGAGAGTCAGCTCACGCTCTCATCGCTCAAGAACCCGTAGGGAGGAAGGGAAAGGGGGCGAGGACGCACCTTGTCGCGAAGGCGGACGGTCTTCCTGCGGGTCGGGCAAGAGAGAGTCAGTCACCGCTCGCGCCGACTCGTCTCGAGCCCAGTCCTGAAGAGAAAAGGGGACGCACTCTTCCTCCCACTTGACGACGAGCTTCTGGACGCTGTCGCGCATGCGGGTGCGCACCTCGCGGTACTTGCGCTCGAGGCGCTCGCGGTCCTTCTGGCTCAGGACCTTGCGCTCGCCGGCGACGCCCGCCTCGCGGAACTCGCCGCCGCCGGTTGCCGCGCGAGAGAAGCCGAGGCCCTCGCCGAGGTCGAAGGCGGGCACGCTCGGGAGGGGCGGCACCTTGAACGTGTCGCGGCCCTTCTGCTTGGCCTCGTCGAGGAGGCGGTCGGCCTTCTCGCGCCAGGTGACGCTCTTGCGGCGGAGGGGCCGGGTCCACACCTCGAGGTGGGCGTCGAGGACGTTGAGGAAGTCGAGGAGCGACAGGCCCGAGAAGAGCGGGTCGTCGTCGTGGATCTCGAACCGGGGCGACCCGGTGCCGGACGAGGTCGAGTCGCCCGAGCCGGTCGAGCGGCGCGACAGGGTTGGCGGGAACGGCGGTGTGCCCGTTGGCGAGGGCGGGGACGAGTCGTCGGGTGTGGCCGAGCTGAACGTCGAGGACGAGGCGAGGGGGCCGTCACCGGCCGGATGCGAGGTCGCGACGGTGCGGCGGCGCGAGAGGCTCTCGCTCGCCGGGTCGGGTGGTGCAGCGGCGGTCGCGCCTGGCATGCTCGATTGCGAGGTGCGGTCGAGGTGGAGTCGGGCGGGTGCACGTGTGGGAGAGGGCGCAGTCAGGCGGCTCGCTCGGGGACGTCTGCGGCAGGCGGGCGGCTGACGGTGCAGTGAGAGTGCTGTCTGCTGTACTCGGCAGCTCGCAGAGACGCAAGCGCGGGTGTGGGACGAGAGAGCCAGCTCGCCGTCATCATCTCTCGACCTGGCGGCTGTAGGTCTCGCAACGGCCACAGTCGACTCGGCTGACAGCTGCACAGGCTCTACGATAGTGTCGGCCACCGCACGAGCTTGTCTACAGAGCCGCGAGCGGTGCTCGTCCTCGTCGCGGAAGCCCGCCAGCGGCGTTACCGAGGGGAGGCGATGTAGAGGGCAACGACCTTCCGTTCTCGGCGAGCGGGGTCGATGAAAGGTCTGGACCGAAACGCCTGCGCGGTCGACCTTCTCGCTCGACAGTCCCTCCTCCTCCCTCTCTCCCTCCTCACCCTCCCCTCTGGTCCAAGAGCTCGCCAGCATGTCCGCCACTGTCGCTACTCCCACCTCTGTCGACGTCCGTGCGTCGCCCGTCTCTCTTGCCCTCGTCGCGCGCCCTCAATCGCGTTTCCCAGCCACCCCCGCTCACCTCTCGCCTCTCTCTCGCAGTCATCATCGGCGCTGGCCCGACGTGCGCACCGCCACTACGCGTCTACCCGTCTCAGCCACCTCACTGACGCGCCGCATCCCTCGCAGTGGTCTCGGTGCCGCCAAGCGCCTCAACCAGCTCGTGAGCTCCGGATCTCCCAATCCTCCCCGCGCCACGCACTCTCCCTGACCCCGTGTTGCCTCCCTGTGCCCTCGCCATTCCGCAGAAGCACTCGAACTTCCTCGTCGTCGATGCCCAGGCCGAGGCCGGTGGCCTCGCGTCGACCGATGTCACCCCGGAGGGCTTCCTGTTCGATGTCGGCGGGTCCGTCCTCTCCCTCGGCCTCTTTCTGCGCGTGCGACCCCCCGAGCAACTCGTACTGACTCTCTCGCCGTCGTCACGCAGTCACGTCATCTTCTCGCATTACCTGTGCGTCGCTCGTCCTCGCCGACGGCCACCACGTGCGCGACCTCGAGCTCACCTTGCGCGTGCGCCCACAGCTACTTCGATGACTGCATCAACGAGGCGCTCCCCAAGCCCGACGACTGGTACGAGCACGAGCGCGTCTCGTACGTCCGCTCCAAGGGCGCGTGGGTCCCCTACCCGTACCAGGTGCGCCCTCGCTCTCTCCTTCGCGGTCCAGCCCGTACCGCGCCTGACACGCTCCCTTGCGGTCCGCAGAACAACATCACGATGCTGCCCGTCGAGGAGCAGGTCAAGTGCATCGAGGGCATGATTGACGCCGCCGAGGAGCGCGCTCGTGCCTCGACCAAGCCCAAGAACTTTGACGAGTGGATCGTCCGCATGATGGGTGCGTCGCCTGCCTCTTTCCCTCTTCGTGAGTGTCGCGACCTGACAGCGTGCGCCTCCTGCAGGTACCGGCCTCGCCGACCTCTTCATGCGCCCGTACAACTTCAAGGTCTGGGCCACGCCGACGACCGAGGTGCGCCCTCTCTCCCTCTCTCTCGCTCTCAGGTTGGACGAGGACTGACGCACGTTGTTTCCTCACCCGCAGATGCAGTGCGAGTGGCTCGGTGAGCGTGTCGCGGCGCCGTCGCTCAAGCACGTCGTGTCGAACGTGCTCAACAAGAAGGTGGCCGGCAACTGGGGCCCGAACGCGACGTTCCGGTTCCCGGCCCGCGACGGCACCGGCGGCATCTGGAAGGCGGTCGCCAAGACGCTGCCGCAGGACCGGTTCAAGTTCGGCCAGTCGGTTCAGCGCATCGACGCGACCAACAAGGTCGCCCACCTGTCGGACGGCTCGTCGATCGCGTACCGCTCGATGATCTCGACCATGCCGCTCGACCAGATCACCGAGATGACGGACGAGGCGGCCAACCTGCGCGACGTGTCGCGCGGCCTCGTCTACTCGTCGACCCACGTCATCGGCGTCGGCATCCGCGGCGTCCTCCCGCCGCGCATCGGCGACAAGTGCTGGCTCTACTTCCCCGAGGACGACTGCCCGTTCTACCGCGCGACCGTCTTCTCCAACTACTCGCCGTACAACTGCCCCCAGGAGGACGTCAAGCTGCGCACGCTCCAGACGGCCGACCCGGCCCTGTCGGCCCAGGTCGACACCGAGACCGAGCGCGCCGGCCCGTACTGGTCGCTCATGCTCGAGGTGTCGCAGTCGACCCAGAAGCCCGTCGACGAGGCCAAGCTCCTCGCCGACTCGATCCAGGGCCTCGTCAACACGGGCCTGTGCTCGCCCGACGACGAGATCGTGTCGACCTACCACCGCAAGTTCCACCACGGCTACCCGACCCCGTCGCTCGTCCGCGACGGCCAGCTCAAGCAGCTCCTGCCCGAGCTCCGCGACAAGTACGCCATCTGGTCGCGCGGTCGCTTCGGCTCCTACAAGTACGAGGTCGCCAACCAGGACCACTCGTTCATGGTGCGTCTCACGTCTCTCTCTCTCTCTCCTTCTGCGTGGTCGAGCGCGTCGTCGTCCACGATTTGGCGCCGCTCGAACCCCCTTCTCGGCCTTCTCAACCGGTCTGACTTTCCCTTTTTTTCCTGCAACAGGTCGGCGTCGAGGCGGTCGACAACGTGCTCTTTGGCGCTCCTGAGTGCACGCTCGAGTCGCCGGATGTGCGTCCCTCTTCCTCCCTGCCTCGCCCGCTCGGTCGACGCACGCACTGACCCTCTCTCGCCCCCCTCTTTCTCCTTCTCTCGCAGTGGGTCAACGGCCGCCGCAACACCGAGCGTCGCCTTTAAGCGTGTCCTCTACCCTCGTCGTCCTCTCTCCCTCCTCCCCTCGTCCCCTTCCCTCATGCTGTGCTGTCCCCACTTCTCTATCTCCCTCGTCCTCTCCTAGCGGTCCCTTTCATTGTGTGTTCCCTGCATCCGGGCAATTAGATTTCCTTTCCCTTTCCTTCCCTTCCCTTCGTTGTCGTTGTCCCCGAAAGCGAGAGCGAGAGGGCGAGCGAGAGCGTGAGCGAGCGAGGAGCAGGCACTCAAGGGCGCTCTCGACGCAGGATTCGGTTGGGGCTCTCGCTCTGACTCTGTAGGTCGCTGTCGCAGAGAGGGCACGCGAGCCTCGTCGTCTGAATCGGCGGCGCCGCAGCCGCTCGGTCCTCCTCAACTTGCTCGGCTCGAGAACGCTCGAGCCTCTCTCGCTCTCTCGCTTGGACGCGCGCACTGTGGGTGAACGACAAGAAGGGCTCGTTGGTACAGGCGAGGAGAAGGGGAGGAAAGGGCGGCAAGCTACGAGGGAGAGCTAGAGATCGAGGCAGGGAGTGCGAGATGAGTCGCTACGGCAGGAGGGGTTGCGGATCGAGAGAGGAGGAACTAGGGTGACGGGCATATGAGGAAAGGAGGGGGTGCGGCCTGAGGGTGGAACCTCGAGGAGGGCCGAGGCGAGGGGAGAGGAGAAGAGGGAGGGGAAGGGGGGACGACAGACGGACGGACGGAAGCACGACGACGACGACGACGAAGGAGAAAGGCGAGGGGTCGAGCCGGCGCAGGGTGGTATCGGGCGAGTATGTAGAGGGTGCGCGGCGACGACGAGGCGGGAGAGGGGCGAGAGGGCACGGGCGATAAGACAGGGGCGACGACCAACGACGACGATCGCGATCGCGCTCAGTCGAGGTGCAGCCTCATCTGCTCGAGCGGGATCGGCTCAAAGTTGTTGATGTCGATGCCGCGGCTGAGGAGCTCCTGCTCGGCGTGCGGCGGCACGAGCTGGCGGATCAGGTCGGGCCGGCACGACAGCTCCTCGCGGTTGAAGTCGAACAGGGGCGGCAGGTCCTTGCCGGTCGGCATCTTGGCGTCGGGCGTCTTGAGGTCGTTGAAGAAGGGGTGGCACATGGCCTCGATGGCCGTGAGGCGCGCGGACGGCGTGTACTCGAGGAGCTTCGAGATGAGGTCGATCGCCTCGGGCGGCGTGCGCGGGCGGAACACCTTGACGAACGGATGCGGCTGCGTGACAGTCGACGACGAGGGTAGAGGAGGGGGAGAGGGAGAGAGGGAGAGGGCGAGTCAGTGAGGCTCAATCGGGAGGAGGTTCGAGGACGACGACGACGAGGGAGGGAGGGAACGGACCTTGATCTGGGGGAACTTGTGCTCCATGTAGTTGGGGTTCATCGTCTTGATCTGCTCGCGCGTGGGCGTGCCGAGCACCTTGATGATCTCGACGAGCTGGTCGATGCCCGACTCTCCCGGGAACAAGGGCTGGCCGAGCATGAGCTCCGCCATGACGCACCCGGCGCTCCACACGTCGATGTTGGTCGTGTAGTTGGTCGCGCCAAAGATGAGCTCGGGCGCGCGATAGTACCGCGAGCAGATGTACGACACGTTGGGCTCGCCCTCGATCAGGATCTTGGCCGAGCCAAAGTCGCACAGCTTGAGGATGCCCGACGGCGGATTGAGGAGCAGGTTCTGCGGCTTGATGTCGCGGTGGCAGACTGTGGGCCGAGGGGCAAAGGGTGAGCCTCGGCGGAGAGAGAGAGAGGGAGGAGGGAGGGGGACGTACTGCCGACCGAGTGGATGTAGGCGAGCGAGCGCAGGAGCTGGTACATGTAGAGCTTGATGTAGGCCATGGGCATCGTCTGCTTGAGCTTGGCGTAGTGGCGCGACGCGCGGTACACCGTCTCGGGAACGTACTCGAGCACGAGGTTGAGGTAGACCTCGTCCTTTTTCGGCTGCGTGGCATGCGAGCGGGTCAGTCGGCTGCTCCCTGGACGACGACGAGGAAGTGGACGCACCTTGTCGCCGTTCGAGTAGAAGAAGGCGCGCAGGTTGACGACGTTCGGGTGCTTGACGAGGCGCATGATCTGGAGCTCGCGGTTCTGCGGGCGCGCTCGACGTTGTCAGGGGACCGCCCGCTCGGGACGAGACGAGAGAGCGTGGGCGCACCTTGAAGCGCTTGTCCTGGAGGACCTTTTTGATGGCGACATCGTCGTCGCCCTCGTTGTCGGGTCCGAGCGAGCCCGGGACGAGCTTGGCCTGGAAGACGACGCCGAACGAGCCGTTGCCGACCACCTTGCTCGAGAAGTAGCTGAGCTCGCACTGGTCGCCGGTGCGGCCGTGCGAGGCGATCACCTTGACGACCTTGGTGCTGTCGTCGGCTGTGGGCGGGCGCATCGATGAGGCGACGGGAGGGGGAGGGGCGGCATCCCGATGGGGCGACGATGGCGCGGACGGGACGGGGGACGAGGTCGGGGTCGCGACAGGGTGTGCGAATGCGGTCGGGCGCGAGCGAAAGCGCAGGAGGCGCGAGTTGGACCGAGGTCGCCGGTGGAGCGGGAGGTGGTCGTGCACGTGCGGGAGGGCGGACGACGCGAGCGTTGGCGACGCGGGGCGGGACCACGAGACGGGCGAGAGGGGGCCGACGTAGTCGACGAGGAGGGACAGGGGGAGGAACGGGTGGGGCGCAGGAGGTGGGGCGGTCGGGTTGAGCGAGAGCGGGGCGTCGAGGGGAGGGAGGAGAGAGTACATCGTCAGGGCTGGGCGTCTCGAGGGCGGGGTGCAGGATTGCGGTGTGGCCGAGTGCTACGCGAGCATGGACGGCTACGTCGCGCGACTGCTCGTGGCCGTCGAGCGGCAGTGGACGAGAGGGACGGAGGCGAAGAGACGTCGGTTTGCCCTCGGGGCTCGTTCCCGGCGAATCCGGCCCCTCGACCTCGCTCGACTCGGCCTCTGTGTGCCCGTGCGCGTGCCCTGGGTCCTCCATCCTGCTCAACACAGCCCTGCGCACCCTTGCCGGCCGCACACCGAGACGGGCGACGCGAGTGTATGCTCACTGAGCGCCGTCTCGTGATCGTCCCTCCCCCGCCCCACGGCTGCAGCGAGCCCTGGCCCGCCTCGCCCGCCCTCTGCGACACGAGCACCGACCGAGACGCACACACATAGAGAGAACGGGGACGCACACATCAACGCTGGACGCTCGAGAGCTGGTGGTGACGAGGGACGAGTGGGCGAGTGGGGGGAGGAGAGGCAGGCGACGGAGGTGCTCTGTCGAGGGTCGGCGTCGGGCGGGTGCGGCTGGCGGTGTGACGGGGTTGCTGAGCCGGCGAGTGTGGTGCGCGTTGGTGCCCTAGAGGTGACGAGGGGCAGTACGGGAAGCTGGGTGGGAGCGAAGAGGCTGCGCGCTCGTCTCGGCGACAGGGGAGGGGAGTGACAGGCCACCCGTCAGCTCTGCGGCTTGCCTGTACAGCCAAACAGACGCCAGTCCAGCTCACCTCGAGGTCTGTCTTGACGGCTCTGTGCAAGAGGACGACGGCGAGCCCGCAACCCCGTCCAACTCTACCCCCCTCCTCGTCCCTCCACCTCTCGGCCTTACTTCCCCCTCTTCGACCTGTCTCTCGCTTTCCCGTGACCGCAAAGCGGCCAGCTCTAGACTCGCCTCGTCCCTCGACCCCCCACTCGTCCCTCGTCGAGACACCCTTGTCGTCGATCGTCTCGCTCGCCTTGTTCTCTCTCTTCCCCTCCTGCGTCCCTCCCCCTCCTTGACGAGGTCGAGCTCCTTCAAGTTGCGCTCGTGCGGATCGCCGCACCGTCCGCACCGGCGAACGGGCCTGTGCGCTTCGCTCAGCCGCCCCGGCTCGCGTTCGACGTCGCCGCCCGTCGCCTCCAGCTCTGGCGACCGAGTTGCGGGGCGCTGGTTCAGCCGCAACGCGCCTCCTGTCCGCCTCGGTTACGTCTCGCGGTCCGTCGGCGACGCTGCGGTCCGGGGCGGGGCGAGCGTCGTTCGTCCGCCTCAGCCGCTGCCCGGCTCGCGCACCTGCTGCTCGCGCTCCTCGCTTCTCACTTTCGAGCAAGAGCGGCCTGCTACAAGCTCTCGTCGACCGCCACCGCGCTCATGCCGGTCGACGACACCGCTTTGTCCTTCACATCGAGCCTCGTCCTCAACCCGCCCTCGTCGCGCCTCTCTGTCCCGCCCGACGTCCTGCACGCCCTGCGCGCCTACCGCATCGCTGTCCTGCGCTCTCTCGGGCCTTCGAGCGAAGCCGAGTCGATCTGGGCCGAGCTGGGCCGGGCGCGGCTCGTTGAGCGAGAGGGGAGGGTGCCAGTTTGGGTGCGCCCGAGCGAGGTGATGATCATGGCGGCGAGGCGGATACAGAGTGGGGTGCTCGGCGCACGCCAAGCGTATACGGCGAAGCAGCTCGTGCGTCCCTCGCCCTTCTCTCTGGGCGTCGAAGCGGTCGGAGCGCTGACCTCGTCCTCACCCTCGACAGCAACGAGACGCAGATCTCGTGCAAGCGCCCATCGTGCGTCCTCGCCTTCCCTTCCAGGTCACCCGGTACTGACGATCTCGCTGCAGGACACGGCGAGGCGCGCACTCGGACTCGACGCGACCTCTTCCTCGATGATCCGCTCTCGCGAGCGACCCTCACCTTCTCCCACCCCGCCCACCTCTCCGCACACGCCCCTCTCCCGCCGCTCAGCAAGCCCCATCCGCTCTCCCATCCGCGTGCGGGCCCCCTCGACCGTCACCCGCTTCTACGCCGCCCTCTTCGACCACCCCGTCGCGCCTCCCGACACCCGCACCCCGCCGACCGTCTCGCGCGCGTACGCCGCGCTGCGGGCCGCCGCGCACAAGGCGGTCACGCCCGACGTGTGGGACGAGATGTGCAGCATGCGCAGGGGCGACGAGTCGTGCGCCAAGGTGGCGCTCGGGGCGCTCGCGGCGGCCAAGGACGCGGTCGTTGGACGGCCGCCCGGGCGCAGCATTGACGCAAGGGTGCAGCAGATTGTGCGTCTCGCTCTCTCCAATCTCTCTCTTCTCGCATCTTGGCCGGCGAGGAGCATGACTGACGCTGGCGTTCGGCGCTCGCAGAAATCCGCCGAGAACACGATCATCAACGAGCTCGTTGTGCGTCCTTGCCCTCTCCCTGCCAGCGAACATTGACGTCAACTGGCTAATTTTGACATGCCGACATCGCAGAGCGACGCACTCGACGCCTTGAAGCGGGACGAGTCGAGGACGAGGAGGCGGTCTGGGCGGTCCGAGCGGCGAGAGGGGTTTTAGTCGGACGAGCGGGTGCAACGCGGGCGGTGACGGCCGTCAAGCTGTGCAGAGCGAGATTCTGCTGCTGCTGAGAGTGTCTGGCAACGCTTTTGCGCCGTCCGTCAACGAGAAACTCGCCCGCTTCTCCCGGACCCTCAACTTGAGAAGGTCGAACGGCCGTCGCCGCGTCCTCTCGCCGCGGCTCCTCAGACGTGCGTACGTCTTCAGCGAGCGTCTGAAGCCCTCAGGAGATCGATGCGCGCCACGCTACCGAGCAGACCGCGGACATTCCGTCTGCACCGCCCGCTCCGCGAGCTTGCTCTCCCCGGCTCTCTGCAGCTTTCGACATCTCGTGCACCGTCGACATGGCCTGGAACAGCTACACCGCCCGCACGTTCATCGAGGATCTCGTCCTCCAGCCGCCCGTTCTCAGGTCGGGCGGTTCGGGCGAGCTGTCAAACACGCTCGAGCTCGCTCTGCGCCAGTACCGCATGTCGGTGCTCGAGGCGTTCGGCCCCGTCGAGTCGCAGCAGGAGCTCGTGTGGGACCGCATGCGCTCGCAGGAGTACAATCCGCGCGGTACGAGGGCGAGCGGAATGAGGTTGGCGGTCGCGGCGGCCAAGCGGATCCAGGACGGCGTCGAGCACGGTCACGAGTACGCCGCAAAGGAGCTGGTGCGTCCCGTCTCCCTTCGACGAGCCTGCAGGACGAGGAGCACTGACGTGCACGGACCCACAGCGCCGCGACGCCGAGCAGATCCTGGCCCTCGTCGTGCGTCTCTCGCACTCTTTCTCGCTCTGGACGACACGTGCCGACCTTGAGTCCTTCTGCGCAGCGACGGGCGAGCCCGGCCGTCGTCGAGCGCTCGCCGTCGACCTCAGACGGTTGCGTCGGTCGTCCTCTCCTCCAGCTCGTCGACATGGGCTGACTCGTGCCGGTCTCTCTCCTCGCGCAGACAGCAAGGACGCCTCGCCAGCGTGGCTCGCACAGGCGTCGGAAAGCCTCGCCGAGTTCCGCCAGATCCTCGCAGAGCCAGAGCGTGCGCCGGGCGAGGTCCCGCCGCTCGAGGTGGCGGCCGCGTGGCGGGACCTGGTTGCGTGCGCCTCACGCGACGTCGTCCTGTCAGTCTGGACGCAGATGGAGCAGATCAAGTACGGCAACGCGACGCTCGCGAGCCTGGTGCGAGCGTGGGCCGTCGTCGCGCACAAGGCGTGCGTTGCGAGCATGCACGGCGGCGACGCAGCGGCGTCGGCGCTGCAGATCGTGCGTCTCTCTCTCTCTCTCGTCTCCCGCGCCCGGGCCTGCCGACGCAGCACTGACGAGCTATCGCCGAGCAGGACGCCGCCAAGCAGGTGATCCAGGAGCTCGTCGTGCGCCCCATCTCGTCCTCCTCGTGCCAGCGCGGGACAGACGTCTGACCTTGGCCTCGAACGTCGCGCAGGACACTGGGCGAGCCAAGCGAGGCTTGCCTCGGTTGTACCCGTCGACGCGGCCGCTCGCCGAGCGTCGGCAGAGGTGAGGTCGGTCGAGAGGGAACGCGAGCGTGTAGCCCGAGCGAGCGCAGGACGAGGGGGCTGCAAGCGAGCGTCGAGACGACTGCATTGCACAGATGTGCGACCCGAGAAGAACGGCGGGCGCGAGCTGCTTGTGTGACGAGACGGAAAGAAGGTGGGGAAGACGAGGCGAGGAGGAGCTCGGGGAGGGACTGGGTGCCCCGCTCGGAGGCGCACAAGGAGCAGGAGATGCCGAGCAGGCCTGGCGTGTAGCAGCACGCTCGGCAGGCGTCGTGGTGGAAGCGAGGGACGAGATGCCGAGCCGGCCGCGGCGGCCCTCGTCCTCGCTCTTCACTCGCTCGCACCGGGCACAGCTTGAGTGCACCAGTACTGCCAGCCATGCCCTCGCAACGCACCCTCCAGCTCGACCAGTTCCGCCCGTCCTTCTCCGCCGACGAGCTCGACTCGCTCCACCAGTCCATCGCCTCTGCTCGCCTCCCCGCCGAGACGTACGCCTCCAAGCAGCCCAAGTACGGCGTGCAGCATGCCTGGATCAAGCACGCCCTCGCCTACTGGCAGGACAGCTTCAGCTGGTGAGCACTCTCCCCTCTCGTCCTCCTCCTCCCCCACACGCCGACTTCGGCTGACGTCGTTCGCCTCGCAGGAACAACTACGAGGACAGGATCAACGCCGTCGACCACTTCATGACGACCGTCGAGGACGACGGCCACAGCTACAAGGTCCACTTCCTCCTGCACGAGTCGGACGACCCAGACGCCATCCCGCTTCTGCTCCTTCACGGCTGGCCCGGCAGCGCGTTCGAGTTCGTCGAGGTCATCAAGCTCCTCCGCGACAGCAAGAGCCCGTCTTTTGTGCGTCGAGCCGGCCCGCACCCTGTCCTCTCCCTCTCTCTCGCACGAGCTGACCCACTTCCTCACCCGCAGCACCTCATTGCGCCGATGGAGCCCGGCTACGGCTGGTCGAGCCCTCCTCCTCTCGACCGAGGGTTCGGCATGTACGACTGCGCGCGCCTCATGGACAAGCTCATGACCGGCCTCGGGTTCAACGACGGGTACGCCGTCCAGGGCGGCGACATTGGCTCGGGGCTCGCGCGCATCCTCGCCCTCAAGCACAACGCCAAGGCCATCAACGTCAACTAGTGCGTCCCTGATCTCTCTCGGTCGAGACTGCGACCTGGACACGCGCCTATCCCAAGTTTCGCCTGTCGCGCAGCCTGCCCGCCGTCGCGCCGCCCGACGACGCGCCCGAGCGCCACCGGCTCAAGCCGCACGAGGAGAAGGCGCTCGAGCGCAGCGAGACGTTCCAGACGACCGGGCGAGGGTACGCCATCGAGCAGGCGACGCGGCCTGGCACGATCGGCATCGTCGTCGGGAGCTCGCCCGTCGCACTTTTGGCCTGGCGTGCGTCCCGCTCTCTCCTCTCTCTTCCACGTTCTCGAGGGTCCATACTGACGATCCCTTTCCTCGCGCCGCAGTCGGCGAGAAGTACGTTGAGTGGACCGACGACGACCTGCCGCTCGACGACCTCCTCGGCATCGCCACCTTCTGGTGGCTGCGCGACTCGTACCCGTCGTCGATCTGGGCCTACGCCGAGATGCAGAAGACGGGCATCTCGGCGCTGCACAACGACCCGCAGCACCGCCTCGACAAGCCGCTCGGCTTCTCGTCGTTCGCCAAGGAGATCAGCTCGACGCCCGAGGCGTGGGCTGGCAGGAACGCCAACCTCCAGTGGTACCGCTATCACGACAAGGTCCGCCCTCTTTCTCTCGCCCTCTCATCCCCTCTCTCGCCCTCTCTCGCCCTCTCTCGCCCCGCATCGCCTCGACGACGTCATCCTTGACCTCCCGCCCTTTCCACCCTGCAGGGAGGCCACTTTGCCGCCGCCGAGCGCCCGCAAGAGTTCGCCAAGGACATGCAGGACTGCTTTGCGGCGATCTACCCTCACCCTCGAGCGTAGCGAAACGAGCGATGTAACACGAGCGAGCGGTTCGTGCGAGCGCCGGATTCGTGAGAGCGACCGTTCGAGAGACGCCTTTCTGCCGGCTCGTTGCGCGTCGAGCTCTTTCTCTGCGCCTCCTTGAGCGAGTGCTGAGCGCGTGAGAGAGGGTGCGGACGGTTGCGGACAGCGCAGAGCTCCTCGTCCTCTTTCGTAGTCTCGCCGCTCGAGCTCTCGTCGACAACGTCCTCATCTCTCTCGGCTCACGCGCACAGAACCGTCGACAGACAGATCGACAGATGCGGCAAAGTTGCAGTGTGGCACGGCTGCGACCAAGGAGGAAGGGGCGGATCTAGAACGTGCCGAGCGATGCAAACTGCCCGAGGGCCGTGCGGGAGTTCCACGAAAAGGTCGGGTCGGCGTACCTGCGCGCAGGGCGACAGACAGAGTGTCAGTGTCGCTGGGTTGGGAAGAGAGGGACAGAGGAGCGAGAGGGGAGCGTACTCGGGGCCCTCGAGGACGGCGAGGTCGAACTTGTCGTCGAGGTCGGGCTGGTCCTGCGAACTGCGGTCGGCGACGTCTACATGTCAGTCCGACGCCATCGTAAGAGAGACAGAGGAAGAAAGAGAGAGAGAGACAGAGAGAGACAGGCCGTGACGCACAGGCTATACTCGCCCTCCCACGCGAGCGACTCCTCGTCGCCGGCTCCTCCTCCTCCTCGGCCGAACAAGCTTCCGACACCGTCTCCCCCGCCAGCTCCCCCACCGAGCACTGCCGCCGGATCGACGAACCCTCCCTCGTGCCCGTCGAGCTCCGCCTCGGCCGCCACGAGCGGGTCGACCCCGGCCCGCTCGGCCCTCTCGAGCGTGCGCCCGACCTGCCCGATTAAGTCGTCGAAGGCCATCGCGCGCTCGTGGGCGCTCGCCGTACCGTCCTTGCGGCGCTCGTACGCGCGCAGCAAGAGGCGGAACGCGGCGAGCGAGGACGACGCGACGGTGCGGACGGCGGCGATGCGCGACGAGGTGTGTTTTGTGAGGTAGGGGAGCGTCGACGTGATGAGGGCGAGGTCGTCGTCGTCCTGCTGGGTCGGACGAGGCGTGACGAGCGAGGGAGAGGCGGAAGAGGAGGGCGAGGCGGACGGCGAGGGGTGCGCGATCGAGTGGAAGAGCGACGTAAAGAGGGCGACGACGGCCATCTGGACCGTCAAGAGCTGGAAGCCCTGCTTGAGCATCGGGGCTGTTGCACACGGAGAGAGAAAGTCAGTACGAGGCGGCTCGTCGGGCAGGACCAAGTCGCTCAAGGGAAGAAGGGCGAGGTCGAGGCGACGCACCCGAGTTGAGCGACACCTGGCACTGCAGGATGCTCCTCGCGCTCGCGAGCGCCTTTGCCGTGCTCTCGGCGTAGCGCGCGCTCGTCCACCCCCTGCCCAGCCACGGCCGGTGCAGCCGCAGGATGCGCGACTGGACACTCTGGACGGCCATGTTGCGCCGCCACAGGCTCGTCAGGGGCTCGCCGAGCGGCGGGATGTAGCCCTCGGCGAGCTCGGTCGGGAGCGAGTCGAGGATGGCGCTGCAAGAGGGGCATGGGCAGGTCGAGGAGGTCAGTCGCCAATCTTCTCACTCGCTGCCGACGAGACACGCAGAGAGCGAGGGCGCACCGGTAGTTGGCGTCGATGGCGGCGACCGCCTCGTAGCTGAACGTCTCCTTGCCCTCCATCATGACCTTGAACTTGCGCTGCTCGAGCGCGAGGCGAAACTTGACGAGCTGCGGGCGATGAGAGATGCGCATGAGCGACCTCGCAAACGACGGGAGAGAGAGGGGACGTACGTCGAGCGAGACGTCGGTGGCCTGGTGGACAGGGCGAGGTGCGACGACGCTTGTCGGCGACAGGTCGGCGTCGTTGTAGTTGCCGGGAAGGGCGGACGTCACTGCGGGTCGACGGCGGCTCGTCAGGTTCGTGCGCTCTGGAGCGACGCAGAGGAGGGAACGAGAGACGCACCGAGATGCGGCGGCAGGCTCGTCTTGATGCGGAGCGACGTGTAGTCGAGGAAGAGGAGCGTTGCGAGCATGCGGAGCGCCATCTCGCGCTTGAGCGAGTTGACGCCTGGCGGCAGGCCCGAGTACAGCTCGTCGTCGTCGGCGAGGACGGGCATCTTGTGCGGGTCGTCGCCGAGCGCGTGCAGGCCCATCGACTGGGCCATGCGGAGCGCGGCGCCGATGTACGTCTGGTGGCGCTCGGCCGACGCGCGGTTGCCGGCAAAGAGGAAGAACGGCGCAAAGAGGACGATGGCCTGCAGGGTGCGGAACCGGGGCTTGCCGGTCCAGTCGCCGCACTCGAGGGCGCTCTGCGCGCACTCGAAGTACCGCCACGGTAGCGACTCGAGGTCGGCCGCCGAGATCGACATGAGCGGCGTCGAGACGGGCGCCGACAGCGAGTTGACCGACAACGACAGGGTCATGGCGAGGCAGGCGACCCACAGCGGGTCGATCTCGGCGAGGCGACCCTCGGCGCGCAGGATGCAGAACGCGTCGTACTCGGCCTCGAACGTCGGCTTGTGGTGCACTGCGCGACCAGGGTTCGAGTCGGTCACGTTCGAGAGGACGAGTACGAGACGAGGAAGAGGGGACGCACAGTGCCAGGCCCAGTCGACGCGGTCAAAATAGTTGCGCAGCATCCAGTCGATCTCGGACTTGCGCTGCGGCAGGTTGGCGAAGATGTCGAGGAGGACGCGTTGCCGACGAGGGTCGATCGATGGGACGAGGAGCGACGCCATGGCGCGCGAGGGCAGGTCGTAGTGGGCCTCCTCGAGAGAGGGACGAGGAGGTTCGAGCGGGACGGGAAGGAAGGCCGCCGTGGGTGCGGGCGGTTGGTGCGTCGGTGGCAGCGGCAGGTTCGAGGGAAGAGGTGGAGGTACAGGTAGGACGGGGCGTTCTTGCGAGACGCGCGGCGTCGACGACTGGCGCGTCGTCTTGGTCCGGCTGCGGGACGACATGCGGGTCGCCGTGTGCTGCATCATCGCTGTAGGGGGAGGGCTCGATGGGTCAGTTCGACGCACAGTAGAGGTACGAGGGAAAGGAGCGACGCACCGAGTTCTTCGAGTACGAGCGCGGCGTCCTCGACGTTCTCGCCGTCCGACTCTCGCTCGTCGTCGTCCTCGTCCTCGTCCTCCTCCTCCATGGCCGACTCGACTTTGGCCGGTACTGGAGCGGGTACTGGTCGGGGCGGAACGGGCAGGACGGGCATGTCGAGGGCGATCTCGTGGTAGACGTCGGGTGCGAGGCGCTGCAGGACGGCCTCGAGGATGGCGACGCGCTGCTTGAGCTGCTCGTGCTCGACGGCGAGGGCGAACGGTTGACTGCGCGCATTGCTCGTGAGGTTAGCTGGGTCACGGGGAGGGAAAGAGAGTGAGAGGAAGAGGAAGTACGGAGGCGGTTCGACCTTGGGCTGCTCCCAGCGGCACGTGCCCTGCTCGCCGCGCTTGATGCAGGCCTCGCACGGGAGCTTGCGGTCGCACTTGATCTTGCGCTTCTTGCACGCGCTGCACGACAGGGCGGCGCGGTTGCGCTTGCGCTTGACCTTGACCGGTGCCGGGGAAGCCTGCGTTGGACGGGAGGTCAGGCGGGCGGGATGTGGGACGGTCAAGGGGAGAGAGGTGCGCACATCTGGATCGGTGGCGTCGACGTCTGCCGTGGCGCTGCGGGACCTTTTGGCCGACGGAGGAGCAGCAGCGCGACTGAGCGCTGGGTGGTGGGTCGAGGGGCCGGCGAGAGGCGGCGGTTCGGGGAGCGAGCTCGAGCCGTGCATGGCTGCGCTCGTGCTGGAGCGACAGGGGCCGGCGGTGTGAGCCAAGTTGAGCGAGAGAGTGCGGTGGCCGTCGTCGGGCGGACTTCGGCGCAAATGTCTCTCGCCGCGCTCTCTGCTCTCGCAAGCCGGCCAAACTGCTTGCTGGGACCGGGGAAACCTACTGCAGCACACGAGCACCACGCAGACACACACAGAGGCGGAGAGAAAAAGGGTGGATGGAGCTGACGCTGGCGGCGCGGGGCAGCCTTTGGTCCTCCTCCTCGCTCCCCCTCGTCGACCGCGATCCTCCGCACGACCACCTCGGCCTGCCCCTTGCACCTGCACCCACCCGCGCCGCGACCCACCACAGCGCGATCCTCTCTCGGTGAGCTCTCCTGCCCTCTTCTTCGTCTCGCTCGCCGAGTGATCGCACTCGGCCTCGTCCCACCTCTCCCTCCCTCGCGCACCCAGGACCCCGCTCACCACCTCAGGTCCTCCCACAGAGCCGACCCGCACACCCGGACCCGCCTCCCTTCGCCATGGCGTCCTCCCCCTCGTACCTCCTCCCGCGCACCAGCCAAGACGAGCTGCCCGCGGCGCTCGACCAGGCCCTCACCGACGTCGAGAACCAGTTCGACACCCCGACCGACCTCCTCAAGCAGATCACCGACCGCATGCTGTGGGAGTTCAACAAGGGCCTCGCAGGAGCCCCGACCGACGACGAGTCGTTCATGTCCGTCCCCCTCTCGCGCTCCCTTTCTCACTCGACCAGCCCCCGACACTGACTGACCCTCGCACGCACACAGGCCCATGATCCCGTCGTACCTCCAGCAGGTCCCGCACGGCACCGAGAAGGGCACCTACCTCGCCCTCGACCTCGGCGGCACCAACCTGCGCGTGTGCGAGGTCGAGCTCCTCGGCGACAGCAAGTGGCGCATGAAGCAGCAGAAGTACAAGGTCTCCGAGGCCCTCAAGGTCGGCGAGGTCACGGCCCTGTTCGACTACATCGCCGGCTCGGTCGACCACTTCCTGACCGAGATTGGCACGTCGGCGAGCGAGGACGAGAAGCTCCACCTCGGCTTCACCTTTTCGTTCCCTGTTCAGCAGACGGCCATCGCGGCGGGTACCCTCATGAGCTGGACCAAGGTGCGCCCCCCTTCTCCCTCCCTCGTCTCGTCCTGCGCGAGAGCTCACCCTTGTCCCGCACCGGCAGGGCTTCGAGTGCAAGAACGCGATCGGCAAGGACGTCGTCCAGCTCCTGCAGGACGCCCTCGACCGCAAGCACATCCACGTGCGCTGCAGCGCCCTCGTCAACGACACGTGCGGGACCCTCATGGCGGCCGCGTACGAGCGCGGCGACTGCCTGTGCGGCGGCATCTTCGGCACGGGCACCAACGGCGCCTACGTCGAGGACATTGACCGCCTCACCAAGATGGGCTTCCAGGCCGACGAGCTCGAGGCCAACAAGCGCCACGGCCTCGACAAGATGGTCGTCAACACCGAGTGGGGCGCGTTCGACAACGAGGTGCGCCCTCTCCCTCCCTCTCTCTCGGCGCAGCCTCCCTCGACGAGCAGCAGACTGACCCTCTCTGCCGTCCGACTCGCAGCGGACCGTCCTCCCGTTCACCGTCTTCGACAGCCGCGTGGACCGCATCTCGATCAACCCGCGCAAGCAGGCGTACGAGAAGGTGCGGCCTCTCTCTCCTTTTCTCTCTCGTCGACCGTACACGTACTGACTGAGCTCCTTGCGCCCTTTTCGCAGATGATCTCGGGCATGTGTGCGTCCCTGCTCGACCTTCTCAACTCGTCCTATCCCTCGCCATGCGCCTCTGACCCTCGTTCCCCTCACACAGACCTCGGTGAGGTGACGCGCAACGTCCTCCTGCACCTCGTCGACTCGCAGGTCCTGTTCAAGGGCTACTCGACGCGCGCGCTCAACGCCCACTACGGCCTCGACACGGCCCTCATGTCGGCGCTCGAGGCGCCGTTCGTGCCCAACTCGACCGAGTCGGGCGACCCGCTCGCCGCCGTGCGCGACGTCCTCACGTCGTCGCTCGGCCTCGCGCCCGCACTCGTCGCCGACGCCGACTGCTCGGCCGCCGCGCGCGTGTCCGAGGTCGTCGGCACCCGTGGCTGCCGCCTCGCCGCGTGCGCCATCGCCGCGACCGTGCGCCAGACGGAGCAGACGACCCAGGGCCAGGAGAAGGAGCTCGTGTTTGGCCTCGACGGCTCGCTCGTCGAGTTCTACCCGCGCTTCGAGCAGCGCGTGCGCGACGCGCTCGTCGAGATCCTCGGCGCCGACCAGGCCAAGAAGGTCAAGATTGCGCTCGCCAAGGACGGCAGCGGCGTCGGTGCGGCGCTGTGCGCCCAGGCGGCGGCCGCCATGGAGAGCAAGGGCGCGACGACGGTGCGCAAGGACTAGAGCGCGGTGCACGAGCAGGTGCAGGAGCAGGGGGGACGTCGTCGTTGCCTGTATGGTCAGTCGCATTGTACAGAATACTCTCTCGGGCGCGACTTGTCTGCGCCGGCGAGATGGCGAGAGAGTAAGACAGCCGAGCAGAGACGACGAAGCGCGGGCCGGCGGACCAGGGGCGAAGGACCAACGGCTTCAGCGAGCGAACCTGCTCCCTTGAGAGCTCGTCTCGAGGTCGTCCGCTCCAAAGCTGGAGCACTGCGCCCGCTCGCGAGAGGAAGCCGCGTCGTCCTCGACTTGGGAAGGTCGGTCGGTTCGCTCTCTTCCTCTTCCTGCTTCCCTCGCACAGCTTGTCGGGTGCACTGGATACGTTCCTGAGTCGATGGCACAGGCTTGCGGCTCGCAAAGAATGGAAATATCGAGTCGTACCGAGCCAAATCGACAGCTTGCGCTCGTGGCTCGAGCCTCCTCCTTTGCCGGACCGCCAGCTGCCCGCGCCCCTGCACACGCTTCTCTCGCCCCGGCCGAGCGACGGCGCTTCGCTCCACATGTCAGGGCGTGCACGACCGCGAGGAAAGAAGGAGCTCGACGAGGGAGATAGGGAACCCCGCTCACGAGGCTTTTCTTTCCGGTCCAGCCGCGGCCGGTTTGCGGACGTCAGACGATCGGTGTTTTGCTTGCACGTGCAGGCTCGCACCTCGCGTTCGTAGCGCTTCAAGGTTCGAGCAGCGGGAGCAGGACGAGCGCTTTGACCCTCTGTAGCTGCGAACCTGCCTGCAGGCTTCCTCTAGAGCGGGTCCCTTGCACCGCACGGTCGAGGTGGACGAGGGGAGCGTGCTCTTGGCGTTGTGCTTCTCCTGAACGACGGACGCCGGCTCACGGACCCGCCAAAGTCGGCACGGAGCGGCTCGAGACTGGCAGCCGAGCTTTTGCTCTTCCTCGTCGTCCTCTCGCCCGCCGTTCGTCCGTTCGAGCGTGCTGCCGAGCGCAAGCACCTGCATCGTTACCAAAAGGCAACGTCCGCCCACCCTCCAGCTTTTCCCACCCTTGAGTCGAGCGCGGCCACTCTCTTCCTCCTTCCCACCACTCCGACTCGCCACCACCCCTCGCCGCGCGCCACTCGCCGAGCCGCCCCGACAGCAAGATGCGCCGCTTCCTCGCCACGGCGGCCCCACCTCGTCGCCCTATCTCGCCGGCCACCACCGCGAGGTTCCTCTCGTCGCGCTCGTCCGGCTCGACCCGACCGGCCGCCTACCCGCTCGCCCCGAGCACGCCCGCCCAGCACCAGCTGCAGCACACCCGCACCCTCGCGACCGGTCTCTCGCAGACCTCGACCCCGGTTCCCTCCTCGAGCGTCTTCGCCGCGACCGATGACCTCCTCCGGCGGCACGTCGGGCCCCAGCCGGCCTCAGTCGACAAGATGCTCCACGCCCTCGGCTACGAGTCGCTCGACGCGTTCGTCGACGACTGCGTGCCGCGCGAGATCCGGCTTGCCGAGGACGCCATCGCCGACGAGGGCGCCGACGGCATCCGCGCCCTGAGCGAGAGCGAGCTCCTGCGCCGCGCCAAGGACATCGGGCGCAAGAACACGGTCGCAAAGAACTTTATCGGCCTCGGGTACCACCAGGCGGTGCGTCCTCGTCCTCCTTTCCCCCTTTCCCCCCACCCTCGCCTCGACCTCTCTCCTCCCAGCCGGCTCGCCCTTACTGCCGGCTCGCGGTACACAGAGCTGACCATGTACCTCGTCCCTACTCGCAGGTCCTACCGCAGGTCATCCTCCGCAACATGCTCGAGAACCACAGCTGGTTCTCCCAGTACTCGCCTTACCAGGCCGAGATCTCGCAGGGTGAGCAGCGCCGCCTGTTTCTCGCCGACTCGAGGGCATCAACTGATCTCCTCCATGCACACACAGGCCGCCTCGAGTCGCTCATCAACTTTCAGTCGCTCACGACCTCGCTCACCGGCCTCGACATCGCCAACGCGTCGCTCCTGGACGAGGGCACGGCGGCCGCCGAGGGCATGGTCATGGCCTTTGGCCAACTTCGCGAGAAGCGCAAGACCATCTTTGTCGACCGCAGCGTCCTTCCGCAGACGGTCGCCGTCCTGAGGACGCGCGCCGAGCCGTTCGGGATCAAGGTCGTCGTCGGCAACGTCCGCAAGCTCATCTCGGACGAGTCGGGCGACAAGGAGCAGCACAAGGACCTCATCGGCGTTCTCGTCCAGGTGCGCTCGTCTTCCCTCCCTCTCTTTCGCGCGCCGAGCCGGAACCGAGAGACGGGCGACCGACTCTACTTCCTCCCCTCGCGCAGTACCCGAACCTGCGAGGCGACATCGCCGACTGGGAGGGCGTCGCCAAGCGCACACACGACCTCGGCGGCTTCGTCCTGTGCGCGACCGACTTCCTCGCCCTCACCGCCATCAAGCCGCCCGGCGAGTGGGGCGCCGACATCGCGTTCGGCAACGCCGCCCGCTTCGGCGTCCCGCTCGGCTACGGTGGGCCGCACGCCGCCTTCTTCGCCTGCAAGGACGCCCTCAAGCGCCGCATGCCCGGCCGCCTGATCGGCCTGTCCAAGGACGCCGACGGCCGCCCGGCGTACCGCCTCGCGCTCCAGACGCGCGAGCAGCACATTCGTCGCGACAAGGCGACGAGCAACATCTGCACGGCCCAGGTGCGTCCTCGCCTTTCTCCTCAATCTCGCCGTTTCTCTGTCGAGCAGCTCACTGACCCTCCCTCGAGTGACCTCTCGCAGGCCCTTCTCGCCAACATCTCGGCCATGTACGCCGTCTACCACGGCCCCGAGGGCCTGCGCCAGATCGCCGAGAAGGTGCACGGCCTGACGCGAGTCGTTGCCGCCGTCGTCGGCAAGCTCGGCCACAAGGTCGTCAACGAGTCGTTCTTCGGCGACCTGTCGATCCGCCTGTCGGGCACCGCCGCGAGCGTCGTCCACGAGGCGGCAGCAGAGCGCAACGTCAACCTGCGCCGCATTGACGACAACCACGTCGCCGTCTCGTTCGACGAGTCGCACGGCCTCGAGGACATCGTCGACCTTGTCAACGTCTTCGTCGCGATCCAGACGAACGCCAACCGGCCCGGGCGCGCGTCCGAGTACACCGCCGAGTCGCTCGTCGCGTTCGCCGAGAGCATCGGCGTCCAGGCGCCGCGTCCTCTCGGCGCGAGCACCGGCGTGCGCTCGACCGGGCGCGACATCCCGCCGATCGACTCGCCCGCCATCCCCAAGCACCTCGCGCGCACGACGCCCTTCCTCACCCAGTCGGTCTGGAACTCGCACCACAGCGAGACCGACATCCTGCGGTACATGCACCACCTCCAGAGCAAGGACTTGTCGCTCGTGCACGCGCCCATGTGCGTCCTCCTCTTCTTCCTCCCCATCCTCTTCCCTGCGGCGCCTCATTGAATCTCTCGCGTCTTCGCAGTCCTCTCGGCTCGTGCACGATGAAGCTCAACTCGACGACGTCGCTCACGCCGTTCACTTGGGACGAGTACGCCAAGATCCACCCGTTCGCCCCTGTCGACCAGGCCGCCGGCTACAAGGAGATGACCGACGTGCGTCCCCTCTTTCCCTTCAAGTCCTTGCGTCGACGTTGACTGACCCAGTCGCGACGTCCACAGGAGCTCGCCCACGACCTGTCGAAGCTCACCGGCCTCCCCGGGTGCTCGCTCCAGCCCAACTCGGGCGCGCAGGGCGAGTACGCCGGCCTGTCGGTCATTCGCGCCTACCACCTCTCGCGCGGCAACGGCCACCGCAATGTGTGCCTCGTCCCGGCCTCGGCGCACGGCACCAACCCGGCGTCGGCCGTCATGGCCGGCATGCGCGTCGTGCCCGTCAAGAACCTCGCGTCGGGCTACCTCGACCTGGCCGACCTCAAGGCCAAGGCCGAGAAGCACAAGGACGACCTCGCCGCGTTCATGGTCACGTACCCGTCGACGTTCGGCGTCTTCGAGGGCGGGATCGAGGAGGCGTGCGAGGTCATCCACTCGCACGGCGGCCAGGTCTACCTTGACGGTGCGTCTCGCTCTCTCTTTCTCTCCGTTCGACGAGCAGGGGACAAGCATTGACAACTCGGTACGATCCCCTCGCAGGCGCCAACTTCAACGCCATGATCGGGCTCACGTCGCCGGGCAAGGTCGGCGCCGACGTGTGCCACCTCAACCTCGTGCGTCCCTCCCTTTCCTCTCGACGCGTCGTCCCCTCCCCGACTCGACACTCACGCTCTGCGTCCCTCTCCCGTGCAGCACAAGACGTTCGGCATCCCGCACGGCGGCGGCGGTCCCGGCATGGGCCCCATCTGCGTCGCCGAGCAGCTCATCCCGTTCCTCCCGGGCCACCCGCTCGTCCCGACTGGCGGCAAGGAGGCGATCGGCCCCGTCTCGGCGGCGCCGTTCGGCAGCACGAGCATCCTGTCGATCTCGTGGGCCTACATCCGCATGCTCGGCGCGCACGGCCTCAAGTACTCGACCAAGCTCGCCCTGCTCAACGCCAACTACGCCATGCACCGCCTCCAGGAGCACTACCGCGTGAAGTTCGTCAACGACAAGGGCCGGTGCGCCCACGAGTTCATCATCGACCTCGCCGAGTTTGACGAGAAGGCCGGCATCAAGATCATGGACGTCGCCAAGCGCCTGCAGGACTACGGCATCCACCCGCCGACGTGCTCGTGGCCCATCTCGACCGCCATGCTCGTGCGTCCCTGCCTACCTCCTCCTCGTTCTCGACGACTACGAGCGCGAGACTGACCTTTTCCCCCTCCCTCGCCCGTTCGCGCAGATTGAGCCGACCGAGTCCGAGGGCCTGCGCGACATCGACGCCTTCTGCGACGCCATGATCAAGATTCGCCACGAGATTGACGAGATCGCCGACGGCAAGCAGCCTCGCGGCAACAACACGATCACCAACGCGCCGCACACGCAGCAGGTCGTCATCTCGTCCGAGTGGGACCGGTCCGTCCTCTCCCTCCTTATCTTTCTCTCGTCGTCGTCGCAGCAGCGTCGCTCATTCCTCCTTGCGCACCTGCAGCCCCTACACTCGCGAGCAGGCGGCGTACCCGCTCCCGCACCTCCGTCACCGCAAGTTCTGGCCGAGCGTGAGCCGCGTCGACGACAAGCACGGCGACATGAACCTCGTCTGCGAGTGCGGCACCGTCGACGAGTACGCCTCGGAGCCGGCATAGGCGGTCCTGGGCGTGCAGCACCGGCCCTCGCTCCCTCCTTCCTCTTTCCCTCCCTCGTACCTTGCACCCTCTCGCGCCTCGTTACTACCCTATACCGCCACCGCCCATCCCGTCTCCCCACCAGCTCGCTGTCGTTCCTCTCCCTCTCTAGTCTCTCCCTCGCCCTCTCCTTTGTTGCGCCTTCTGTTCGTCTCGTTCTTCTCGGCAGTGCTCTGGGTTGTACGAATCTCAACATCGCAGGCGAAAGCCACCCTTGCAATCCTTCAACTCGTTTGCAGACCCTCTTTGGCCCGTTCGCAGTTCGCAGAGAGAGGGAGCGAGAGACTCGAGTGAGCCAGAGCCGCGAATCGCCGGCGAGGATGGTGCAGCAGGAGAAGTGGACGACGACAGCTCGTGCAGCCTCGCCGAGCGCCCCGTGCTTGCTCTGGTGCGCCTCAGCAGCATCCCTGAGGACCTTCCCGGCCAGTACTGACCCGTCTGCCCTTTTCCCTCGCCTCGCTCGCCTCCTGCGTCTCCCCACCTCGACGTCTCGCTCGCCCACCTCGCCACAGCTCTCGACCTGCACCGCTGTACCTCTCAGCCGCTCAAGACACTCGTACAGCATGACCGTCAGCCACCACAGCCACTCGGGCGAGTTCTGCTGTCACGCCAAGGGCACTCTCGCCGAGGTCGTTGATGAGGCGATTCGGCAAGGGTTCTCGACGTTCGGCCTGTCTG
This sequence comes from Rhodotorula graminis WP1, assembly GCF_001329695.1. Lineage (NCBI taxonomy): Eukaryota > Fungi > Basidiomycota > Microbotryomycetes > Sporidiobolales > Sporidiobolaceae > Rhodotorula > Rhodotorula graminis. The sequence continues at coordinate 186,317 of NW_017264934.1, forward strand.
AGCACGTTCCACGGTACCACGAGTCACACATGTACCCGGAGGAGGTGCGTCCCGCCCCCTTCGAGCTCTCTGCGGCGAGCCTGTCCTCACCTCGTCCTCCTCGCCCCTCCTTGCAGTCGCACCTCTCGCCCGCCGACCTCGCCGACACCTTCGACGCCTACCTCGTCGAGGCGCATCGACTCAAGAAGCAGCACGCGGGCAAGATCGACCTCCTCGTCGGCCTCGAGAGCGAGTACATCGACGACGCCGGCCTCGACGAGCTCGCGGCCCTCATCGAGCGCAAGGGCACGGCGATCGAGTACGTCGTCGGGAGCGTGCACCACTGCGACGAGCTCCCGATCGACTTCGACAAGGCGCGCTTCGACGACTGCGTGCAGCGGCAGTCGGCGGCGAGCGAGGAGGACCGCCTCGTCCAGCTCTTCTCGACCTATTTCGACAACCAGCACACGCTTCTCAAGCGCCTCGAGCCCGAGGTCGTGGGCCACTTCGACCTGTGTCGCCTGTACTACCCTGACGTCGACTTTCGCGCGTTCGCCGACGTCTGGGCCCGGATTGAGCGCAACGTCGAGCTCGCCGTCTCGTACGGCGCCCTGTTCGAGGTCAACGCGTCGGCTTTCCGCAAAGGGTGGAGCACAGCGTATCCTGGTACCGAGGTCTTCGATGTGCGCCCACTCTCTCTCTCTTTGTCTCCCTCGCTGCAGCGTCACCGTGTCCACGTCCTGACCTCCCTCTCGCGCAGCTCATCCTCGCCAAGGGCGGCCGGTTCACTCTCTCGGACGACTCGCACGGCCCACAAGCTGTCGGGCTTCACTACGACCGCGCGTACGCCTACTTGCGCGAGCGCGACGTGCAAGAGCTTTGGCGGCTCGTGCCGGCGAGCGAGGGCGACAAGGTCAAGCGGGGCGTTCGGGCCGAGAAGATCGAGGGCGGGCCATGGCTCGACGCTTGGCCGCAGCTGCTCGCGTCGACGACGAGGCGGGACGAGGCGGGACGAGATGGCACGAGAACGGACTGAATTGCACAGAGACTGAGTGCGCGCGTTCGCGCAGCTAGACAAGCGAGACGAGGAGAGGAGGTATGGTGCGAGAGGGAAAGCGGTATCGTCGACAGAGAGGTGTACACAAAAAGCGAGAGGGAAGATGCGTCGCTCAGCCGAAAGGCGCCTCCCTGACGAGGGTCGAGAGCGAGTCCCAGGTCGCAAGCTCGATCTGCAGAGGGCTCGAGCGCTCAGGACGGCTCGGGGCGAGTGAAAAGAGAGAGGCGACGCACCCCCTTCCTCCTCGCCATGGCGCTCTGGTCGCTCTGGATGTCGTCGACGACGACGACGAACCGGCGCCAGGTCGTCGCGTACTTGAAGCGCGTGTGGACGATGTGGGCGAGGATCTCGTCGAACTCCTTGGCTGCGAGGGCGACAGAGTGAGCGACAGTACGTGACAGAGAGGGAGAGAGAAGAGCGGGCGCACCGGCGTCGACCTTGGGGACCGTCGCAGGCCAGGTCGCAAAGGGCGCGAGGAGGGTCGCCTTTTCCGTCCCGGCAAAGGCCGACGAGAGCGGCAGCTGGTCGCGGTCGATGATCTCGACCTTCGTGTTGGCGAGGCGCTCGACGATTGGCGATGACGAGCTGCGGAAAGGCAGAGAGTCAGGGCGAGACGAGGATGGGAGGAGAATCGGCTTGAACGCACTTGTAGGGCGAGCGCGAGCACGCGACGGTCGACGGGTGGACGAACACCTGGCACGTGCGGGCATAGACGTCGCGGACCGACGAGCAGAAGCGCTCGTACGCGGCGGCGTGGCGAAGCGTCGTGAGCGTCGGGACGACGAGGTAGCCTGCGCGAGCTTCGAGGTCAGGGCCCGCGTCGCTCGTCGAGTCGAAAGGGCGGCAGGGACGCACCGGCACGAAAGATCTCCTCGACGGGTTGGCCGGCACCGAACCGGAAGTACTCGACCGAGTGCGTCGGCAGGTTGACGAGCTCCGAGTACAGCGGCTCGAGCTGGGCGAACGAGTCGTTGCGGTGGACGAAGACGGCGTGGACGCCCTCGAGGCGCTCGGGAGTGACGGCGCCCATCGACATGAGGAGGTAGCCGAGCGCGAGCCCCTCGCCGACCATCTTGTCGTCGTGGTTGGTGAAGAGGATCGCGACGCCCTTGCTGCTCGGGGAAGGCGGCATCAGTACCTGCTCTGGCTCCTCGACCACACCTCGAGAGAAAAGGGGCGCACCTCTTGAGGCGACGCACGAGAGCCGCATCGATCGGGATGGCCTCGGCGCAGGCGACAGGGAGCGCCTCGCGCTCGAACCGCGAGTCGGCGGCGCACCACGACGTCTTGCGCAAGCGCGCCTCCATCTCGCCGAGGCGCCGTGCGAGGTCCGCCTTTGCCGCCTCGGCCTCCTTTGCGGCCGCGGCCGGGTCCACGGCGGCGGCGCCGTCCTCGGCGGGCGCGCCGACGCTGCTCGGCGAGGCGACACGAGGCGCTGCCGGCGCCGGCGCCGGTGCGGGCGCGGCAGGCTCCGCCACGACAGGCGTAGGAGCGACATGTGGCGCAGTGACGACAGGTGGAGGCGCTGATGCGCGAGCTGCGACTTGCACGGGGGCCTGCCGCATCGCCGACGGCGCAGGCTGGACCTGGCTCGTGCCAGAGGCGGCTGTCGGGCCCTCGGGCTTGCTCGCGAAGCGCACGCGACTGGCGGGAGCGGGCTCGTCGACGAAAGAGGAGGCGACAGGGGAGAGCGCAGGAGGGGATGGTGCGCCGGCAGCGACGGGCGTGGCGCCGCTCGTCTTCTTGATCGACATGGCCTTGAGCATGTTGATCGTCGCGTACGGGCCCTGGATCGTCGACGACATCTTGCGGGCCTGCGGCTTGACGGGGCCGAGCTCGGGCGACGGGCGCGACTCGGTCAAAGGGGCCGAGGTCGGGACGACGCGTTTTGGCGATGCAGGCGCAGCAGGACCGGGCGAGGCGCAAGCGGCCGCCTCGATGGCGCTCGGGGCAGATGTTGCGGACGGGGCTGACGCCTTGCCGTTGACCCAGTCGGGGTCGGCCGTCGGGAACTTGGTCGGCGCGAGCTCGGCGGCGGCCCTCGCGCTTTTCGGCAGGCGCTTGGGCGACGCGTCTTCCTCGGCGCTCGAGTCGGAGCTGCGTCGAGAAGGCTAGGAATCAGTGTGCGGCTGCCGAGGCGAGAGGTGGACAGTGCGACGCACGTGATGACGGGGTTGCGACCCTTCTTGAGCTTCTTGTTCGACGACGACGGCTGAGGGAGAGGTGACAGTGAGCGCTCCGCTTCTCCGAGCGACGACAATGAGATAGGGAGAGAGGACGCACCGTGTCGTCCACAGGGCGCTTCTTGGTCGCCGAACGGGCTCCCGCCGGGCTCTTGCTCGTCGACGCGACCGGGTCGTGCGCGCGAATCTTCTGCGCCGCCTTCTTCTCGGCCTTCTTCTCCCAATTCTCGGCCACGTCCGACTCGGCTCGACGAGGAACGGGCTGCTTCTCTGCGAGGCGACAAGACCGAGTGAGCTTTGCGTGGAGCGAACAGGCGAACGTAGTAGAGGAACGGCGACGCACCGCGCACTTTGGCCTGCTTGGCCTTGGCCCGCCGTTGGTCGAACTCGAGGAGGCTCGTCGCGCCGCTCGTGTTGCTGTCGCCCGCAGACGGCTGGCGGGTGAGCTCTTTGTCGGCGACGGGCGAGCCGGCGTTCTTCTTCTTCAAGGCCGCCTTCTCGGCGATCTGGCGCTGGACCTCGGCCTGCTTGCGCTCGTATTCCTCGACGAGCTCGAGACAGCCGGACAGGTTCTGCGGGTACGCGAGAGGCTGGTCAGCTCGCACGGTCGAGAGCCAGAAAGAGACGGTGCGAAGAGGGCCACGGCGACGCACTTCTATGGGCTCCCAGGTCTTCTCGTGCTCGCCGTACCCTTTCCACTTGACGAAGTAGCTGTGGGAAAGGGTCACAGAGTCAGGCAGTGAGCCCCGGGGCTGACGGCGGTCGATGCGAGAGAAGGATGCGAGGGGGACGCACCGCTTGGCGTTGGCCTGCTCGTCGAAGCGAGACGCGCGCACGGCCTCGACCTCGTACACGTCCTCGGGATCTTGCGCGTCGTCGCCCGAGCTGCTTGAGCCGCTGTCGAGGTCGACGAGGGCGTTGGCCGGCTGAGGGTTGTGCGCGCGCAGTTGCGGCTCGGGGGAGCGCATGTCGAGTGTGCGATTGCGCAGAGGGTGCGTGTTGTAGTAGCTGCAGGCGCTCCAGCCAGCCGGTGGCTCGCTCAGAGCTGTGCGTGCAGCGAGGTTGAGGGAAGGCGAGGTGGGGGATTTCGCTCGCCCCCCGCTCTCTCCAACTACGCACTCGCCCCGCTCCTGTGCATGGCTGAGCTCAAGCACAGCTACGAGCCATGCCCTGCGCGGTCTTTGCCGCGCGGCGCGAGGCCTGGCGGGTCGTCCTCACTCTCCTCCTGCGCTTCATCTGCTCTCGCTCGTTGCTCGCTCGGTACGGTACTTGGGGGACGCTCGAGGGTGCCGCGATGCTTGAGACAGGTCTGCGCTCTGCTACGGCAGCGTCGCTGCTCGTCTCGTGCGGCGTAGCTGCCCGGTCGGCCTCGCTTCGTCTCCCGGCCCTCTCGTCGGACAGCCTCTCGCCAAGTACGCCTCCTCGCCGCAGCTGGATCCCTTAGCTTCGGCGTACCGAGTACCGAGGCTTGCACGGCGCCCTTGACGAGGGCTTGAGCTGGCACCTGCTGTCGCAGCCGTCCTCGCAGGCTGCTCGACCCGCCGCCTCGTCTGCTGCTCTTCCGCTCGCTGCACGTCTCGCGACGACGTGCGCTTTCCTTACGATGCGGCCGCTCGAGCGCCTTGACGCCCGGCTTGGCTCGGCTCGGGCGAACGTCGTGCGCTGCATGCCCGACCTTTTCCTCCTCGCTCAGGTCCGCCGCCGTCCCTGCCGCATGGCTCGTCACGGCGCGTGCTGTCGAGTCGCGAGGGCGTCGAGTCTCAGCCTGCTCACGCTGCTCGGCCTTTGCCAGCAACGCGCAAATCTCGGCGGCGAGCCAGGGTTTCGTCTTCCTCCCCCTGATCGCTCTCGCGCTTTGTCCTTTCCGCCTTTGACCTGGGCGTGTCGCCACGGGAGCAGCGTGAACGCTGTCGAGCGAGTCGAGAGCTGTCGGTGCGCACTTGCCTGAGCGTGCGCTTGCGACCCACGGTTTCCGGCAAGGGCTCGGCGACCTGTGGAGGCCCGTGCGAGCGCTAGCGACAGGCGACGACGACGGGCAAGCACGACGAGGCGACTTGTTCCGCGGGCACCTGCCTGGCCCCTTCTCTCGCTCGCCGTCGAGCGCCCTCGTCCGTGCCGGAATGAAGGCTCAAGCCTGTCTCGACCGTGCGCCAGGTCCCAGGAACGAGGACGCGAGGAGCGGCGGATCCTCACGTCCGAGTCGCTCTTAAACATGCTTGCCGAGGCTCAGCCAGAAACAGCATCTCTCACCGCCTCGCCGTCTCGTCGCTGGCGTCGTTGGCACCGGCACAGCATCGAGTGAGGCCACCGACGAGCGAGAGGAACGTGCGCAGCTTCGGCGGCGTCGCTCGCGCGCATCCTGGTCGGGCGCTCGAACTTCTTTCTCGGCGCCGCAGCAGCTGCAGAAGAGAGCGGCGACGTCGGCGGCGTGCCGCAGCTTCGCTCCAGAGGAGCGTCCGACAAGCAGGCCCGTGCGTCCCGGCACAGAGTGGAGGAAGCGCTACTCGCGCCGGCGCATTCAAGCCTTCACTGGTCACTGGCCGAGGACAGCTCGTGTCCGAGGCGGATGACACGGAGGAGGAGGCGCCGAACACGCTCGAGGGGAAGAGGGAAGAGTGGGTGCAAACTGCGCTTGTCGTCGCGCCCGCGGATCGCAATCTGCATGCCGGCCCTGACGGATCGCCTCGACCGTTGAGCGTTTTCCCGTCGGTTCCGGCGGACAAAGTTGCGCAAGGTTCGAGAATGAAGTGACGATCGACGAGTTGCGGACCTCGGCTCGCGAACGACGTGCGTATGTGCTCCCGCTTTGCATTTGTCGGCCAGCCTCCCCCCTCGCTGGCCGGCCGCGACCGCGGCGGCGCTTTAGTAACGCAGGAGCGCTCTCGGTGCACTGCGCAGGCGAGACCGCGAAGGTGGGAGAGACCATGGCGCGCGAGGGCTCGCAGGCTAAGGCGACGTCCAGGCCCTCTGTGTCGCTGCAACTCAAGCCTGGTGTGGAAACGGGCGCGGCGCACGCTCGGCAAAGGCACAGGTCTGCTGTTTAGCGCGAGCGCCGGCAGTCGGCGCGACGTTTTTGTCGTCGGTGCTCGGGCCCCCAGCGGCGCCAAGTTGCAAATTACCGATCCGCCCTTGCCCCGCGCCACGCTAGCGAAGCGCCCTGTCTTCGCCGAGGAGAACATTGCCCTTCCGACGACGCCTCCGCTTTCATTGAGCGCGAGCAAAGGCGCGCCCTCTCCCTCCCCTCCTCCTCCCCCATCCTCCTCCAACCGCTCTCGACACAGCACCGCAGCCCGCCTCGCCCGACGGCCAAGGCCCGGCGTCTGCGTGACGCAGCACTGCTTCTCGTCGGCGACCCCTGCACTCCCCGCAACACCGCGAGCTAGCCTCGTCCGCGTTCGCCCACCCCGACCCCGACGCTCGACCTCGCTCCGCGTCGCCCACCTCTCGCCTGCACCTGTCGCTCGACACGTCTCGCACAAGCTCGACAGCGGCCATGGGTGGCGAGCTGCCTCGTTCTGGCCGTGCGTCGCGTCGTTCTTCCTCGCCGCCCTCTTTAGCGCCGGACTGACCTCGCCGAGTCGGCCGACTCTTCCCTGTGGGCGCGCAGACTCGTACTTTGGCACCGTCTCGTCGGCTCAAGAAGCGCACGCGATCCTCGAGGCGTGCAAGCATGGCGTGCGTCCTCTTCCTCTTGCTCTGGCGGAGCGAGCGGTCCTGACCTGGTTGAACCTCGCGCAGCTCCTTCCACGAGTCACTCGCCGCTTGACCGATGACGAGTGCGTCCCCCTCTCCCTCTCTCACTCTCTCGAGAGGACACTGACCCGCCGCGTGTGCAGGCGTTTGCGGTTCGTGCGCGCTGGAGCCGTCTTTGTGTGGGAGGAGGAGGAGGCTGGCATCCGCCGGTGGACCGACCACATTAAGTGGAGCCGTGTGTCCCTCGCCCTCGCCACTCTTTCACACTCTCTCACCGGCGAGCTGACACGCCGTCCATCCCACAGCGTCGCGAGTTTCGGGCGCCTTCTTGACCTATACCGAGGTTCCGCCTCGAGGCGACGACACGCTCGTCAAGCAGTCGTTCTCGTCGGTCGACGGCAGCGGGACCAAGATGCACCTCATCGCCTACACGAGCAAGTCGACCGCCGTCACCTCGGTCCTCCCGTGCGCCGCGCAAGACCCCCTCATCCAGCACATGCTCGCCCAGCGCACCTCGGCCGGCCGGGATCCTCGCGACCGCCCCTTCCCGCCGTCGGCAATAGCGGCACCTCCTCCCTCTCGACCGCCCGACCCGTCGCACGCCCTGCCGACCCCGCCGTACGGCTCGGCGCCGCCGACCGCCGACCCGAACCGCATGCACCTCCAGCGCTCGTCGATGAGCTTCCAGAGCCCGGGCACACGGCCGCAGACGGCCTCGTCGAGCGACGAATCGCGGCCGCAGACGTCAGCGTCCGAGCCGCGACAAGGCGCGGCCAAGGACCCGCACATGCGTCACGCACCCGGCCTGTCCCTCTCGTACCCGTCGCTCCTGCACCCGGCCGTGACGTCGGTCGCGCCCACGACGTCCCCTCTCCCCCTCACGCCGACTTTCCCGCCGCCGCCGCCCTCGGCGCACGGCTCGCCCCGCCTGTGGCCGTTCGCCTACGACCTGCCGCGGCAGGACTATCCGCCGCGCTCGGCGTCGCACCCGCGCTCTGCGGCGCACCGCCCGTCGCCTCGCCTGTCGCACAGCCCGCCGTCCGTCACGGCGTCGAGCTGGGGCGCTCCTTCGACCGCCGACTCGTCGTCGGCCACGACCGCCTCGCCGTTCGACACCCAGCCTCGGCACCTCCCGCCGCTCGAGCTGCGGTCGCCAGGACACCTCGCGACGGGCAGCGACCTGTCGTCGCACCACGACGCCCACGGGCAGCGTCGAGCGCTGTCAGATGGCGACCAGTGGTTCCCGCCGCGGCAGCACGGCCGAGGCGCAGAGGACGAGCGCCAGTTGCGGCTTCTCGGGCGGTCTTTCTAGCCTCCTCTCCCCTCGCATCACCCACGCACAGCATCACCCTGTCGTTCCATACCCTCTACTTTACCCCTCGCCCTCTCGCTTCCTTTCGCCGGCGCCTTCCCGCACGGCCCGCCTTCCCCCTTCTCCTTGTTGTTCCGAAACGTCTCGAAACGCCTGTAGCACTCTCTTTACTCTCCCCTGACGAGGCGCATAGCCTTTGCAATCACGCTTCCTCGAGCATGAGCAGGTGCGAGCGCGAGAGGAAGCGAGAGAGCCACTGCGGCGAGAAGAGAGAGCGTCTGCGAGCTGCGCCTCTCTCGCGAGCTCTCGAGCCCGGGCCCGACCCACCTCGGTATGTACTGCGAGGCGCTCACTCGCTCGAACGGGCGAGAATGCTCTGCCACGCTGTTCAGAGAGCTGCGCCGTCGCCTCGGACAAAGCGCCGAGCGGAGCAGCATCACGATCAGAGGCACGGACCCCGCAGTCTGTCCCTTGCCCGCTCGACGCTCCTCCTCCTTGAAGGGGTCGAACGGCACCGTGGCTTGCGCCCGCCGAGACGTCCGTCAAGTCCGTCACGAGCTGGCGCCCTTCCGCTGTTTTCCGTTCCGACGCAGCTCTCAAGAGAAGGGGACGAGGAGAGGGAGAACGAACAAAGCGCCCTCGTTTCAGACAGGTGTACAGCCGGCGCGCCCTCGCTACATCCTCCTCACTGCGCCTCAGCAGCTGCCGCCGCCGCCGGCACCTCGTGCAGGTAGAGGCCGAGCGTGACGCTGCCCTTGATGAAGTTGTCCTTGTCGAGCTTCTCGTTCGTCTGCGGGACGCGAGAGGACGCGCACGAGGTGCACGAGGGGTCAGTTGGGCACGATGAGGGATCCCGCCGACGCGCGGAAGCCCTGCTGCGAGAGCAAGAGGGCCGCTCTGGTCGCTCCGAGGGTGGCGAGGAAGGAGGGGGACACACAGAGTGAGCGCCGTCGTCGCCGCTGCAGGGACACGGGCAAGGAAATGTCAGTCACTGCGAGAGAGAGAAAGAACGAGAGCCGGTCGAGAGAGGGGGACGCACCGACCCACTGCGAGTCGGAGGAAGAGATCGAGTTTGGGAAGGTCAGTTCCGGACGACGACGACGACGACGACGAGGACAAGAGAGAGGGGCACGAGACGCACTCGGCAGGAGCATGACGTTCTTGTTGAGGGCCTCGGCAAAGGTGAGCGTGACTGCGAACGCGAGAGAGGGTCAGTCGTCGGACTTCTCGACGAGGAGCGAGTGGAACGAGGCGCACTCGGGATCGAGCCTGCGCAACGGGCGAGAGATGTCAGTCGATGCTCGCGACGATGAAGAACCCGTAGACCTCGTGGCTCGTGCGGGAAAGAGAAGGGAGAAGGGACGCACCACCTTCACGAGTAAAGTCGGGCGTCTTGCCCCACACTTTCTCGGTCGCCGCGGTCGCCGCCTTGAAGTTCCAGTGCTCGACTGCGTGAGGGGGAGCGGACCGTGAGTGAGGGCACGAGGCGAGAGGGAGAGCGAGAGACGCACTCGACGTGACCCAGGGCTTGCCGCCGTGCAGCATCTCGACCTTGAGCGTGTTCTTCGAGTTGAGCTTGGCGAACTCGTCCTGCGGTATCGAGGCGAGATGAGCGGCGCTCGACGACGAGAGAGGGCGAAGAGAGGAGGGCGCACCTTGAGGTACTTCTCGACGAGCTTGCCGACCTCTTCGGGCTCGAGGTCCGGCACGAGGCGGATCGAGAACTTGCCTGTGCAGCTCGACAGGTCAATGTGGACGGTTCGAGCCAGTCGAGCAGAGAGAGAAAGAGGAGGACGGACCCTTAACCGATGCAGGAATGACCGTCTTGGCGCCCGGCGTGCTGAACGCGCCCTCGATGCCGTGGATGCTCAGGCTCGGGTAGCGCATGCGGGCCATGAGCGCCTCGGCCTTGTCGTCACTGATGATGACCTTGCCGCCGATGGCGCTCTCGAGGTCGGCGAGGGTGATGTCGATGACCTCGTACAGCTTGCGCTCCTCGGCCGTGAGCGGCGCGACCTTCTCGTTGATGCCCGGGATGAGGATCTCGCCTTGCGGCGTGACGAGCTTGCTGAACAGGGCGAACAGGTCCGTCATCGGCTCGTGCACGACGGCGCCAAAGACGCCGCTGTGCAAGTCGGCGCCGGGGCCCGAGATCGAGCACGAAAAGTAGCTCAACCCTCGGAGCCCGTAAGTCAGGCATGGGGAGGACGTGCCCAACCAGTAGTTGTCTGCGTCCGGGAGTCACCAAAAAAGGTCAGGACGCGCGCGCCAGGCCGCGACGAGAGGAAAGAGGACGGACCCGAGATGCAGACGGCGTCGACGTCGGCAAACTCGCCCTTGGCCTCCTTGATGACGAGCTCCTCGAGACCCTCCGAGCCAGACTCCTCCATGCCCTCGAAGCAGAACTTGAGGTTGACGGGGAGGTCCGTGCCCGTCTCCTTGTGCGCCTGGATGACGTTGAGCCAGCCGAGGATCGGACCCTTGTCGTCCGACGAGCCACGGCCGTACAGGCGGTCCGTGTCCTTGTCGTGCGTGAGCTTGAACGGCTCGTGCTTCCAGCCGTCGGACAGGAGGGCGGGCTGGACGTCGTAGTGGCCGTAGAGGAGGATGGTGCGCTTCTTCGGGTCCTTGCCGAGCGAGCCGATGAGGACAGGCGGGAGGTCGAGCGTCTGGCCCTCGAGCTCTTGCGGGCCCATCGGGATGGAGCGGATCCTGCGAAGGACGGAATAAGGTTAGCCGAGGTGGCCATGCGGTGGGGCGAGGAGGGAGAGGGGGAGGAGGGCTCACTCGGCTCCGAGCTTGACGAGCTCATCGTTGAGCCACTGGCCCATACGGTGGACATGAGGACTGCGGGCAGGTGGACGGGCAGGTCAGTTGGCGTCGTCGTCGCCGGCGGGTTGATGAAGACGAGGACGACGGGGGCGCACCGGTAAGAAGCGTCTCCAGAGACCGAGGGAATCTCGACAGCCTCCCTGAGGCGCTGAATGAGCGCGTCCTGGTTGTCCTCGATCCAGCGAGCAAAGGGAAGCCTGCGAGATGGCGACGAGGAGTTGGAGGAGACGGGGCAATTGGTGAGCGACCGCGCACGACGTGCTGGACCTCGGCGGGCAGGCGAGCTCGAGTCCTTGCACCGCCAGGGAAGTGTGCGCGTAAAGCTGGACTCACTCGACAGCCATGATGAGTGATGTGGGGAACGAACGACGAGCGAGTCGACGAGGGGCAGGCGGCCAGCTCTCCCAGCGACGGCTCTCTGGGCCGCACAAGGGCGCGATCCGCTTTGCATGGTACTCTGAGCGAGCGAGGGGCGGCAGAGCGCGATCGGCCGCGACACGGCGAAGCTCTCCTCCTCGTCGAGAAGCGCTCGCCGGACCGCTCGAATGCTATGGAACGACAACAATGCAGGATACTGTCTACTGAGAGCTCGCCGACTGGCTGCTGACGCGCTCGAAGTACTCCTGCGGCCGCACGAGGGAGTGTCAGGACCTTGCGCAACGACGGGCTCGAGCACGACGAAGAGGGAGAAGGCGAGAGACGCACCTTGGCCCTCTCACCCAGGTCCATCAGGCGCTTGAGCGACGGCGAGCCGCCGAGGCGCTTGCCCGCTTCGATGACCGTGTCGAGCGGGAGCGCGAAGAAGCGCCGGAGCGTCTCCTCCTGGCTGTCGGTGACGGCGGGAGCAGGTGCGGGGGCGACGGCGGCGGCGACGGGTGTAGGGACAGGCTGGCTGTTCTCGATGATGACGCTCGAGTCGGTCGAGGGGGTGGGAGAGGCTGCGGCAGGGAAGCAAGGTCAGGAGGAGGCAAGCGATCGAAGAGGGTGGAAGAGGGACGCACCCGACTCGGTCGGCGCCTTGCTCCTCGAGCGCGTCGTGGCACCCTTGCGCTTCTTCTTCGAGCCGCCTGCGGGTGCGGCTGCGCCGGCGTCGACAGGAGGTGCGCTGCGCTTCTTCGAGACGGGCTTGGTCTCGACGACGACGGACTCGACGCGCGAAGAGCGGGTTCGCCGAGCCGGGACCTTGCGCTTGTTCTGGGTCGGCGAGGGGCCTGCATGAGGGGTCTTGCGTCAGTCGAGGGACGCAGGAGGAGAAAGAGAGAGAGTGGGCGCACCTTTGTTGGGCGGCGTCTCGTCGTCGTCGGTCGCGGCTATGACCTCGTCCTCGACACGTTGGCGCTTGCCGCCCTTCTTGGCCGACTCGACAGTGCTGCTGCTGCTGCCCTCGACGCCGACGACCTCGAGCTCGGTCGCCTCGCTCGTCAGGGCGGCGAACGACTCCCTCGCTCGCTGCACCTCGACCTCCTTGGGTGTCTCGTCGACGACCTGGGTGTCCTGCTCGTGTTGGACGGGCGCGCCGAGTGATGGCGACGGGCCACGCCGGCCACGGACGGACGAGCCGGGGGTGAAGGACGACTCGGCGGCGCCAGAGCTGTACGAGGCCGACTCGGCGGGTAGGCGCGACTGGTCGGCGTCGTAGCCTCGCCCAGAGAGGTCGACGACGGTCGTGGCGGTCGTGCGAGTCACTGTCAAAGGGAGAGGATGTCAGAAGGCGACTCGTCGACGGCCGACTTGACTGAGGGAGGGTAACGACGCACGACGAGGATGAGACGGAGCGACTTGAGCCGCCCTCGGCGCGCCCGTTATCGACGCCTGACCCTGCGGGGCCGTCTCTTGCGTGTCGCCGAGACCGGGAACGAGGAAGCCCGCCGAGACGGCGCGCATGATCGAGAGGAGGTCGACCATAGCCTCGGGGATGTCGAGGTCCTCGGCGGCGCGGCCGTACGTCGCCTTCCAGAACGTGTCGAACGAGAGGATCGGGCGGTGCATCGGGTGGAGGTGCGACTGCTGGGCGAGCGAGGCGCCGAGGAACGCCTGCGAGTCGGGCTCATCGAGGGCGAGCGACAGGGCCTGGGCGCGCGCGAGCGAGGGGGCGAGGATGATGGTGAAGTGGCGGAGCGATTGCGACGTCGGCTGCACGCTGCGGCCGAGCACGTGCAGGACGCGGTCGTACAGCGAGGGGAACTGCGAGGAGAGGGGTCGATCGAGGTGTCAGGGTCGGCCCGGCGTGCGTGCGCGAGGAAGGCGAAATAGGGACGCACCGCCTCGTCGGAAGCCACCTCGAGCAGGCGAGCGATGAGGACGAGGTTGACGTGCGCGTCGCCCTCTTTCGAGAGAATGTGCTCGACGGCGTGCTCCGACAGGGCGAGGATGTTGTCCTGGACCTCGACGCCGAGGTCGGCGCTGGCAGACGCGAGCAGGGTGACGAGATGAAGGTCGCTGTGGACGGGGCAGAGGGTCAGGACTTGGGCGGAGGACGACGGGAGGGTGCGAGGGACGAGGAATGAGGGACGCACGAGGTGATGTCGGACGGGGCGGTCACGAGCGTCGCGAGATGGAAGCTCAGGGCGTTTGACGCAGGTCCATCGTGCCAGACGAGATGGTTGAAGGCGTGCGCGAGATTATGCCACCTCGCCTCGATGGTCGCGAGGGAGCTGCCCGGGTTGGTGCTGCGTGAGGCTCGAGCGAGTCAGTGCTACGGTCCAGAGCCGCAGAGAGACGAGGCTGGGACGCACTCGGCACGATTGCGCAGGAGACGGACCACCGTCTCGAGCTGAAGGGTCGACACGTCTTGGGCTTGCGCCTGCTCGAGCTCCGTCGTCCACGCCGACACTGCGATGAACGAGGAAGTCTGTCAGGCCGGTCCCGCACGGCAAGGAGGACCGAGAATACTCACCAAACATGGCGCTGTAGGCTTGAGCCGGTTCCGAGCCGCCGAGCCACGCCCCAGTCGCGACCGCGAGCGCCTCCTTCTCGCCGACGAGCACGCTCTTGACCTCGCGCACGACGCCGTCCTCGACGAGAGCGAACGCGACGGCCCACAGCTTGACGACGGTGTCGGCATGTCGAGAGGCGGGCGTCGACTGCTTGACGAGCCAGGCGAGGGCCGTGCGCAGGCTTGATGGGGCCGAGACGAGCGACAGGAGGAGCGAGCGCCAGGTGTCGGCGATGGCGACCTGCGGCGAGAAGGATGTAGCGTGAGTCAGTGAGGGAGGCTGAGGAGGCGAGTGGGAAAGAGGAAGAGGAGGCGCACCTGGACGATGGACGAGACCTGCTCCTGGGCCGGCAAGCACGCCTCAAAGAGCTCGAGGACCTTGTCGACGCGTGTCGTGACCCACGACCGGCCCCAGCCGGGTACGTGCTGCGGCTGCAGAGCACGGTCGAGCGCGCTCGCGACAAAGAGCGCCTGCTTGCCCTTGGACAGGCTCGCGAGCTGGCCGTCGAGGAAGGCCGTGTTGACGAGCTTGTCGAGCGTGGCCGAGCGGTCCTCGTCGGTACGAGGTCGGACGATGCTGCTGAGGAGCTGCCATCCGAGGACGGCGGTGCCACGCGAGACAGGCGGCGACGAGGTCGCGAGCGGGAGGTACCGGCTGAAGAGCTCCTTGGCGACAAAGTCAAACTGCTCGAGCTTACGCGACGACGTCGGCGGGTCGATGTCGGCGGCAGGGTTGCGCTTGGGCGAGTGGCCGTGCAGGATGTGGACCGTCGCGCCGAACGTGATGGCCGTCATGACGAGCGTGAGGGCGCGCGCCTGGTCCTTGCGCTCCTTGCGCCTGGCCTCGTCGACCTCGTCGTCGGCGTGCTTGAGCCACACCTCCTGGCGCGACTTGAGGATCGACGTGAAGACGTAGAACGGCCGACGGTCTTGGGCGCGCAGGACCCACGACTTGGTGCTCGGGCTCGCGGCGCTGCAGAAGGCGTAGGCGAGGTGCGACCACACGAGGGTCGACAGGACGAGCAGGTTCGAGTCCGACTGGGCCTGCGTGTCGTTGATCGGGCGGATCCAGGGGCCGACGCCGACCTGCATCCTCGGCGATGCGCCCTCCCTCGCCACCGTCTTCTGCTCGAGGCGGCGGAACGACGAGCGCATCAGGGGCGGCAGGACGGCGAGGAGCGACATGATGCCGAAGCGTGCGGCGAGTGAAGGCTCGTCGCCCTCGGGGCCTGGCTGCTGCGCCGAGTCGAGCTGCTTGCTGAGGAGGTCGAGCCAGGTCTTGACCTCGGGGTCGACGTGCGGCTCGGGCAGGATCGAGTTGAACAGGGCCTGTGGGCGTGGTGCATCGTCAGTACGCGCGGTCACGACGAGAGAGGACGAGGAAGACGAGGGAGAGAGGGCGGACGGACCTGGAGCTCCTCGCCCATCTTCTCTGCGACCACCTGCCGCTCGACCTCCCACTTGGCGTCCTCCTCGCTCTTGTCGCCCTCGAGCTCGATCGTCAACGCCCTCACGACGCCGCCGAGGAGCTTGACCGTGCGGTCGCGCACGCTCGTGCCCTTCTTGGGCCCGTCCCACAGGCCGCGCCACGCCGCCGGGAGCCACGCGCGCCACGCGTCGTCGGCGAGCATGCGGCGCGCGAGTGCGGCACGCGGCACGAGGACCGAGAGCGCCGAGAGCGACTCGCCGAGGATGAAGCGGTGTCGGTCGATGCGCGTCGGGAGCGACAGGGTCGTGGCGAGCGAGGGAAGGATCGTCGACGTGAGGAGGGGCTCGAGGATCGCTGTCGGGAGCTGGATGTTGCGGAGGAAGAAGGGGACGAAGGGGAGCAGGTTCTGCTGGACGAGGGCGTACAGCGACGGCGAGAGCGGGATCGAGGCGACGAGGCGGACGAGGTTCGACAGGGTGTCGTCTGCGTACGACGAGGGTCAGTCCTGCGGCCAATGCCTCACGAAAAGAGAGAGGGAGATGTGGGGCGGACCGTCAAAGAGGGCCACGATGCGACCGTCGCGCAGCATGGCCGCGAGGCACTTGACCGCCGCCTGCGCCGCGCCCATCTCGTCCCTCAGCCTGCGCATCTGCTCCTCGCTCAAGCTCCGCTTCGCCCCGCCCTGCGACGCTGTCCCTCCCGCACTGCCCTCGAGCGGCGGCGACGGCGTCGCGCCGAGCTCGCCGTCGTCGCCGGCGCTGCCCGCCGACCCGAGCGGCGACGAGCTCCTGCTCGACGTGAGCCCAGCGCTCGCGCCCGCCAGGAGCGGCGCAGGCGACGGCTGCGCGTCAACCCACGCGGCGAACGTCGTCACGTTGCCGAGGTCGCGCGTGACGGCGCGGACGAGGACCGTCCCGAGCGTGCGCAGCGGCTCGAGCGTCTTGTCGGCGTTGGCGAGCTCGGCGGGAAGGCGGAAGGCGGCGTGCGTCAGGAAGACGTACGCCTGCTCGACGTCGGAGAGGAGGGTCGGGGCGGCGAAGCGGCGGCGCGACGAGGGGCCCGAGGCGTCGTCCTCGACGGGTGGCGCGTCGGGGTGCGGGCGAGGCGGGAGGGACGGCGCGGCGCCGTCGTACGGCGCAGTCGAGAGAGGCGGGAAGGCGGCGCTCGGGCGGAGCGACGCGCGCAGGACGAGGAGCGGCGAGCGAAAGTGGACCGGGTCGTCGGCCTCGAGGTCGTACACGATGCGCTTGCCGTCGTCGGCGCCGCCGGCGCCATTGCCGAGCGTCGCAGCAGACGACGACGAGGCGGGTGCGGCCGACGAGCCCGCGTTGAGCCGCCGGCGCCGCTGCTGGTCCTCGTCGTCCTCGTCTCGCCCGCCTCCTGCTCCTCCACCGACCCGAGACCCGCTCGCGGCCGCGCTCGCCCTGCTCGGCCTCGAGCCGCCCCGTGCTGCACCTGCAGGCGCCGCTGCCCGGCTCGGCGCGCTGCCCCTCGCGCGCCCCTTGCCCTTGCCGCTCGCGCCCGCACCCGCGCGGGGCCGCCGTCCTGCCCTCGCCCTGCGCCTGCGCCTGCGCGACGGCCCTGCCCCTCGCCGCCGCGACGGCGATGGCCTTGCGCTCCGATTCCCAGCTCGCGACGTGCTTGCGGCCGCGCGCATTGCGCCGGTTGGCCTCCTTCTCGGAGCCGAGCGGGAGGAGCGCGCCCGGGGTGCGCGGGCGGGGCTTGAGGATCGAGCGCAGGGCTGCAGGCGGGAACGCGGTGCTGAGGTTGAGGGTCGGGCGCTCGGAGCGAGAGGGAGAGGGGAGCGGTGAGGAGGACGAGAGCGCGAGGAGGGCCGCGCCGGGCGACGAGGGGAACGGCGCGAGGCCGTCGCCGACGGCTGCTGCCGCTGCGAGGGCCGGCGACCCGAGCGAGGACGACGACGCGCGCGGGATGAGGAGCGACTGGACGGCGTCGCTCTCCGTCTCCGAGTCGGTCGCGTCGCCCTCGGCAGCGGCCGCAGCAGCAGCAGCCGCGAGCGCGTGCGCAGGCGCGAGCCGCCCCACCGACGCCGACGACGGGGTCGGCACCGTGAACGGGCGGAACGGCGGCGGGCGTGGCGGCGAGCGCGGCGCGGCGCTGCTCACGCGCAGGGCTGACGAGCGCGTCGGGGCGGCCGGTGCGGGCGACGACGAGCTCGTGGGCGGGGTCGCGCTCCTCGAGCTCGCCGGGTCGAGGTCGAACAGGGGCGAATCGCACGTCGTCGGGCTCCACGAGGACGAGGACGACGCGGCGTCGCGCGCCGAGAGGAACAGCGGGTTGTTCGAGTAGATGCCGCTCGGGCGCCTGCGCTTGCCCGCGCGGCGCTCGTCGTCCTGGTCGGCGCCCTCGCTCGCGTCGTGCCCGCCGAGCGCGACCCAGACGCGCTTGTGCCGCGGCTCAGAGTGCAGGCTCGGGAGCGGCGTCGGCGAGAAGGTGACGCGCCGCTTGCGGAGCGAGTCGGTCCTCCTCGACCCGGACGCGGATGCGGTGGCCGACGACGACGACGAGGAGGAGGACAGGACGAGGCGTGGCGAGGGTGCGAGTCCCGAGGGCGCGTTCTCCTTGCCCCTCGTCGTCGACAGGGTCGAGCCGGTGAGGGACGACGCGCCGAGGAGGGTGAAGGTGGGCTTGACGGCGTGCGACGCGGGCAGGCGGTGCGCAAAGTCGAAAGAGGAGCCTGCTGCTGCCGCCCCGGCACCCGCGCCCTTGCCCTGGTGGTGCGAGGGTTGCTGGTGCGGGAGGTGCTGGCGCGAGATGAAGGGGTCGCCGTCGGCCATGGCGCGGCGGCGGGCGGGCGTGTGTCGAGGCGCGGCGGGTGTGGGTGGTGTCGGTGGTGAGGGTGGTACACGTGCACAGCCGAGCAGAGTCGAGCGAGAGTGAGGAAAGGCGAGAGCGAGCCCGGCTCTCCTCCTCGCGAGCGCGTCCGAGTCGCGTCCCGCGCGCGAAACACCCGCCCTCTCGTACCGCACCGCAGGCCTCGCCATGCATGCGTTAGAGCTCTCTGACTCTTTCGTTCACTCGCACGATGCCCACAGGAACGGCTTGGTACTGCAAATATATCTCCGTCTCGCTCGAGGCTGAGGTCCGTCACCTCGCGCTGCTTTACTTCTGCTGGCCCAGCGGCCCTCGGTGGTTGATCGTCGCGCTCGCCTGTGCTGCACGCAGGGTCCGAGACGAGTCAGTACGGGCTTCGAGGTCGGCCACGGCAGAGAGGGAGGGAGGGAAGGCGGTGAGGAGCACGCACCGGTCGGGAACACGAGCACGTCGGCGACGTTGACGTGCTCGGGCCTGCTCGCGGCCCAAACAATCTCCTCGGCAATGTCCGCCGCGACGAGGGGCTGCAGGCCGTCGTACACGGCCGTCGCCGCGTCGCGGTCGCCTCGGAAGCGCGTGACCGAGAACTCGGTCTCGACCATGCCCCTGCGCGACGTGGGCGTCCTCGTCAAGCTCGTGCCCGCACAGGGACCTCGTGCGGGATGAGAGAGAGGGAAGAGAGAGTGGGACGCACGGGCAGATCTGGGACACGCGGATGTTCCACCCGACGAGCTCGCGCAGGAGCGAGCCGTTGAACGCGTCGACGGCGTGCTTGGTCGCCGTGTAGATCGAGCCACCGGCGTACGGCTCCTTGCCAGCGATCGAGCCGAGGTTGATGACGCTGTGGGTGCGGCAAGTCAGGACTCGGGCGACGAGGGCGACGAGGAGGGGACAGAAGAGAACGAGGACGCACTGGCCGCTGTTGCGCGCCTTGAACTCGCGCACGAAGAGCTGCGTGAGCGTGATGAGGCCGAGAACGTTGGTGTTGAACATGGCTGTGGGCGGGAGACGGTCGAGGGGGCGAATAAGAGGTCAGTGCGCGACCTCGTCAAGCTTCGTCGGCGGGCAGAGACGCCGCTCGGCGGGCGAGAGGGTGGACGCACTGTCGACCTCGTCCTCGTTGATCTCGCCGACGACCTCCTTGCCGTAGACGAGGCCAGCCTGCGTGCGCAAGTGAGGTTAGTCGCGGTCGTCGTTGGCGGCTCGAGAGCGAGAGAACGGAGGGGCGCACGTTGTTGACGAGGACGTCGACCTTTTTAAGGTCGTCGGGGATCCTGTCGAGGAGGCCTTTGATGGCGGTGCGGTCCTGCATGTCGAGGGTGAGGGTGACAAACTTGCCGCCCTTGCCCGTGCCGCCCTCGCGGTGAGCCTGGGTTGCGGCTGCGGCGACCTCGTCGAGTTGAGCTTGGCGGCGAGCGGTGAGGATGAGGTTGGAGCCGGCGCGGGCAAAGAGGATGGCCTGGCAAGAGGGCGAGGTGGGGGAGGAGGAGAGGGGGTGAGCTTGCGGGGGCGCGCTGTGAGGAGGGAGGGGAAGGGGGGTGCGCACGGTTGCTGCGCCGATGCCGCCGGAAGCGCCAGTCTGTCAAGCAGGGAGGGAGAGAGGTGAGGGACCGATGCGGGGCACCTCGACGACGAGGAGGAGGAGGACGAGGGACGGACGATGAGGACGGTCTTGCCGGCGAGGCGGGATGGGTTGAAGACACCAGCCATGGCGCAGTGCAGTAGCAAGAGTCGCTAGGAGAGTGAGAGGGAGAGAGCCGCCGGTTCACCGCCGAGCACGCCGACGGCCACAAGTCGCACGCCAGCCCAACTTCGCTCAACTGCCACCACCGCAACTGTGCACTGCCTGCCATGCTCAGATCTACCGCCACTGCAGCAACACGCCCGGCCCGCCACACCGCAACCCGCGCTTTCGCCTCGTCGTCGCACCTCCTCACTCACCCGACCAACCCTCTCGACCCGCTCCCCGCCAACCCAACTCGCTCAGCTGCACCGCCAACCGCCGCACCCCTACCTCAGCAGCCACACCCTTCAGGTGCGCCCATCCCGCCCCTCGGTCGAGCCGACACCGACCGACGACTGACCCCGTCTCCCTCTTCATCTCTCCCTCGCCTCTCGCGCCTCGCCATCGCCCGCAACTCGCTCTCGACCCCCCGCCGTGCAGCCTCGACCTCGAGCGAGACGACCCACTTTGGCTTCCGCAATGTCCCCGAGCAGCAGAAGGAGTCCCTCGGTGCGCCACACCCCCTCTCCCTGTGCTCGCCCTCGGCCTTCGCACTCGAGATCGCTCACCTCGTCTCTCCCGCCCTCGACAGTCCGCGGCGTCTTTTCGTCCGTCGCCTCGTCGTACGACGTCATGAACGACGCCATGTCGTTCGGCATCCACCGCCTGTGGAAGGACCACTACGTCTCCAAGCTCGACCCGCACGGCGGCCTCAAGTGCCTCGACGTTGCCGGCGGCACGGGCGACATTGCCATGCGCATCCTCGACCACGCCAGGACAAAGTACGGCGACCGCGACCTGAGCGTCGCCATGCTCGACATCAACCCCGAGATGCTCGAGGAGGGCAAGAAGCGCTTCGCCAAGACCATGTACCACGCCAGTGCGTCCTCCCTCCCTCTCGAGCCTCGCACACAGAGCCTGACCTCGCTCGTCACACCCGCCCGCCAGCCCCGCAGATCTCGTTCCACCTCGGCAACGCCGAGCACCTCGACGGCTTCGCCGACAACTCGCTCGACCTGTACACGATCGCGTTCGGCCTGCGCAACTGCACCCACCCGGAGCGCGTCCTCGCCGAGGCGTACCGCGTCCTCAAGCCCGGCGGCGTCTTCTCGTGCCTCGAGTTCTCGCACGTCGAGAACCCGGTCCTCGCAAAGTGCGTCTCGCGCGCTCTCTCTCTTCCTCGAGGGTGGTTGAGAGAGCTCTGCGACTGACGGGTTTCACGCGCACAGGGCGTACAACCTGTGGTCGTTCCAGGTCATCCCGCCCTTGGGCCACATCCTCGCCGCCGACCGCGACTCGTACCAGGTGCGCCCTCGCTCTCGCCTTTTCCGCCCACCTCCCTCCCTCCCCTCCCTCCCCTCCCTCCCCCTCAGATCTCCCACCTCTCGTCGCTCTCGCGTCGAGCTCGTCTCCTCGTGGCCCTCGCACGCGGCAGCTCGCTGACCTTCCCTCCTTCCTCTTCCCCCGCTCTCTTCCCCTCCTCCTCCTCCTCCCACCTCCTCTCCCCCTCCCCGTCCTTCCCCTGACCCTCAAACCTCCCTCGTACCCACCCTCGCCCCGCCGCAGTACCTCGTCGAGTCGATCGAGCGCTGGAAGAAGCCGCACGAGTTCTCTCAGGCCATCCGCGACGCCGGCTTCGTCACGCCCGACGGCGAGGGCCACGAGCCGCTCACGTTCAACATTGCCGCGATCCACACGGGCGTCAAGGTTTAGAGCGCGAGGGAGGTCGGGGCGGGCGGGCGGCGACGGCGGCGAGGGTGGGCCGGCTCGAGGGTTGGGAGGAGGGGAGAGGAGGGGGTTCTGTTGTACTGGCGTCGTCTGCTCGCAGCTCGTTCGACTCGCACAGGTCTTTCTTCCGCCCCCAGAGAGCGTCGAGGGCCAGCTCGAGGCCAAGCTCCGAGCTCGCAGCGTGAGCGAGTCGAGCTTCCCGAGCGCACGCACAACGGCGTCCTCTCTCTCAGCCACAGTCTCTGCAGAGCCGCTCGCCTCGTCGACTGACAGTCACCGTGCACCCGTGCCGGCCCTCAAGCGCCTGTGAGCGAGCCGAGGACGACAGCTGGCAGTTTCGGACACGGGGCGCGGGGCCGGCCAATCACAGACGACCGACGGCAAGCCGACTACGTCGAGTCGCCAGGTGGCTCCTCCTCCTGCGCCCTGCAGCGCTCGGTGCGGAGCTCTGCTGCATCAGGGCGACTTGCAGGGCGAAGGTGAGACGAGGCGCAGGAGAGCGCGCCGCTGGAGAGATTCGAGAGAGCCTGTGCAGCAAGTGCGAGGGTGCAAAGGACAGCTCGCCTGCGTGCTCCTTTTGTGCTCGCGGTGCTGCCGAGACCTGTCATACAGCACTCTGCGCTCGACTCGAGCCGCTCCGTCACGAGGAGGGAGCGAAAGACAGGAAGAGACCGCAGCTCGAGCACGCTCCCGCAAGCCAGAGTCTCCCGTTTCGCCGTCGCTCTGCTCGTTGGGCAAAAGCTTACGAGGACTCGTGAACCGCAGCAAAAGAAGAGGGTTGGCGCGCGGCGCGGCCGGGGTGCAACTGGTAATTCGAGTTGCATGCCGGGGGCGTGGCGACGCTCAAGCGTCATTCTTTACAGCCCGGTATCGTGCCCCAATTTCTCAAGGTAATCCCGCAGCTGATGTTGGGAGAGGGGCCGATGAACCCAGGGTGTTCGACAAAGGAAAGGCCTACTTTGCAAAAAGACGCCACACGCATTCGGTTCACCTTGCGCCGGACCTCTCTCTCGCACCTCGACACGCTTTGACTTGGGAAGGCCGCCATCGTCTCGAGCATATTCTGCCGCAGGCCTGGGTGCCCAACACGACCCCCTGCGAGCGAGACGGCGAGCGAGGAGAGAGAAAAAGAGGTGCGAGAGGACAGCGCGCGTGCCGGCTCCGCCACTTCCCCACACTCGGCGCTCCTTCGAACGTCTCGTCGTATTGCTACAGAGCTCGGCTCTGTTCACACAGCAGCCCTGCCTGGACCTCGCTACTTCGAGAGGCTTGGCGAGCAAGGACTGAACGAACAGAGGAACGACTCGTTCTCGAGAGAGAGAGAGGAAGAGAGGCTCGCTGCCTGCTCGAGCTGTGCTGCCAAATCTGCTGGTGCGCTACCGGGACTCGCTCCAGAGCTAGTACGAGTACAATTCGAGAGATCAGGACCCTGCGCTTTGGACGTTCGACGCGACACGAGGACACAGTCGAGGCCAAAGTCCCGCACCTCGTCCTTGCTTGACGCGTTCGCTCTCCTTGCTCGGCTCCTCAGGCTCGACGTACAGTA
Organism: Rhodotorula graminis WP1; assembly: GCF_001329695.1. Classification (NCBI taxonomy): domain Eukaryota; kingdom Fungi; phylum Basidiomycota; class Microbotryomycetes; order Sporidiobolales; family Sporidiobolaceae; genus Rhodotorula; species Rhodotorula graminis. Next base: position 209,569 of record NW_017264934.1, read on the forward strand.
TCGTGCAGCAGAGAGGAGCCCAAGATGGGTGTGTTGTCGACGGGCTGGAAAGGCGAGAGCCGGAAGCACTCAGGGGGGTCCGAGCGGGCCTTCTCAAGTTGGAGGCTGCCAAGGAGAACTCGCTCACCTCTCGCAACTTAGCGTTCCCGCTCTATCGAGTACTCGCTCGAGACGTGCACTTGAATAGAAGGACGTCTCTGCCGCGAGCTGCGCAGTCTCGACGAACGAGGAGAGGCTCGGCGTCACCTCTCACAAGTTGCTCTCGCGCTCTCTCTCTCTCGCTCTCTCTCTCACGCTCTCTCTCTCACTCTCTCTTGCTCGCCTCTCGTCGGGCGCAGACGAGATTTGGGTACGACTCGGGAAGTTTCAGTCGAGAAAACGACGGAGGGAGGGCATGTACAGGAAAAGCGAGGCGACGAAGGGAGAAGGGGCGAGGGGGTAGAGAGAGGGGGGCGCGATAATTACGGGTAACGACTAGGCGCGACGAGGAGGCGCAGCGACGACGACGAGGGGATGAGGTTGGCGACGGCTAGTGGTACACGGTCGACGACGACGACGACGGCGACAACGACGGCGGCGGGACGCAGAGGAGCCAGTGAAGGACTCGTCTACGACGCACTCGTCGTCGCGGCGCTCGTGGCCGGCGCAGCCTCGGCGCCGAAAGCCGCCGAGTCGGTCTCGCCCGAGTTGGTGGCCGGGGTCGAGGTCGACGACGACGAGACCGGGTTGCCGAGGACGGGCGGCGTGCCCTTGGCCTCGGTCGTCAAGGCCTGCTTCTCGGGCGCCGACGTGCCGGAGCCGACGTAGGCCGGGAGCGTCTCGGCCTTGAAGAAGCCCGACGTCTCCTCGGCGGGGCCGGCGTCGGCGCCTGCGCCGACCGACGACGAGCCAGCCTCGGTCGAGGTAAAGGCCGTGCCGAGAGCGGGCGTCTGGGCGGCCGAGCGGGCGTGAGCCAGCTCGTCGTCGGACGCGTACTCCTCCTCGGACGACCCGCCGCCCTCCTCCGAGTCCTCATCGTCGTCGCGGACCGAGCGGTGGACCGACGAGTGGTCCTGCTGGGCGAGACCGCCGCCGACGAAAGCGGGCGAGCGCGTCTCGCCGGCGCCCTCCTCCTCGCGCGCGTTGGCCTCGGCCTGCTCGCGCTCGATGCGCTCAGCCTCGTCGGCGTCGACGAGACGGGCGCCCGGGACGGCGGCGACGGCAGCGGCAGTGCGCTCCGTCTCCTCGGTGGGCGGCGCGTAGCCGACCGACGCGACGGCGGTGCCGACCGGGTCGGTGACGAGCTTCTTGCCCGACGACGTGCGCTCGACCTTGGTGTCGCGCGAGAGCTGGTCGAGCGTCTCGAACCACGACAGGAGCTCGGCGCGAGTGCGGAAGCGGAACGTGTACGCGATCTGGATGGCAGAGAGAGCGTAAGTGAACGATACGAGGATGAGAAAGGAAAGGGGGCAGGGACGCACCTCCTTGCCGCCGAACCTGAGCGTGTCCTTGACGCGCGACTCGAAACTGGACTTTACCGCGCGGTTGCCGCTAACGTGCAACTTGTGCGAGCGATCTTTCTCCTTGGACGGTGCCGAGAGGCTACACTCTGGCAGGAAGAGAGAGAAGCCCGGGGCCGACGTCTCCTGGGCGTTCCTGCGGACGGCGACGGCGAGTGCGAGGGGTAGACGGCGACGGAAGGCGTCGTGATTGAGTGAGGAGAGAGTAGGGTAAGGGAGGAAGGGAAGGACAGGGATAGAGTCAGTCAGCGCCCGAGGGACAAAGGACGGGGTGGGAGGACGACGGCGACGTACGACGACTTGCGCTCGTGGAGGTAGCCCGACGGCGTGAGGACGTAGTACGACTCGGTGTACTTCTTGCTGAACCGCTTCTTGCGCTCGATGAAGCCCTCCTTGAGGACGGTGGTCGAGGCGTGGTTCATGCCAGGGAACGAGATGGCCTCGATCGAGCGAAGCGGCGTGTTCGGGTCGATGAGGGTCGTGTCGTCGCGCGACGTGTAGAACTCCCACTCGTGCGTCGGCTCGACACGCTGGAGCGCAGTCGCGATCTTCTCCTGGAGCTCGGCGACCTCCTTGGCGTGGGTGAGCTGCGCCTCGTTGTAGAGCTTGGCGGCCGACTGGATCGACTTGGACACGGTCTCCTCGAACTGCGGCTGCTGCTGCTGGAAGCGGATGAGGGCGGCCTGGAGGTCGTCTGCGGGAAGGTGAGGGAGGGAGGGGAGACGAGGTCAGTTCCCGAGCACGACGAGCCGAGTCGAGGGAGGAGAGAGACGGTGCGACTCACTCTCCTTGTGGACCTGCTTCTTGAGCTGGTTCTCGACAATGTGGTGCGACAGGTACGGGTCCTTCTGCGGGAGCATTTGCGTCGAGGAGTTCTCGAACGTGTCGATGCCGTTCTGGAGCTCGAGGAGGTCACGCTTCGACTTCTCGCGCTGCGGAAGCACGACAAAGGTCGTCAGGACTGCACATTGGGGAAAGGGGAAAGGGAGAGAGTGGGGCGCACCTCCTTCTCGACGTCGTCGGCGAGGACGGACGCCTCCTTCTCGACGGCGGCGATGTGCTGCTTGATCTCGGAGCGGACGCCCTCGAGGTCGCGGATGACGGTGTGCTCGATCGTCGACGCAAAGTTGCCGTGGCGCTCCGACAGGAGCTTGGTGTTGTCGCGCACGTCGTACAGGACGGCCTGCCAGCCGTCGGGCGAGAAGGCGTGGCCCTCGTGGAACGGGACCTGGATCGTGTCCATCAGGGCTGTGGTGGCCTTGCACTGCGCATGCTCGATGTCGGCGAGGCCCTGTTTGCGCGAGAGAGGAAAAGGAAAGGTGGGGGGGGGGTTGACAGGGTGAGCGGGGGGATCGACACGGCGACGACACTGGACCGGCTCGTTGCTCGCACGACGGCGACCGTGGGGCGTCGTTGCGACAGCTCGTAGGTGCGAGAGACGAGCAGACGACCGGCCTCGAGACAAGAGGGGGCCTTCGTCACCGAGGACGGCCGCAAGCGGCAGGCGAGGAGTGGGGGGCTTCGGCGAGCGAGAGGGCGAGGGCTCACCTTGTAGTAGTGGAGGAGCGACTTGGTGATGTGCTTCCACTGCTGGAGGCGGTCGACGATCTCGTGGTCGGTGCTGCAGCGCGGTTCGAGGTCAGGGTGAGGAGCGAGGGGGGAGGGGGAAGAGCAATGACGACGGACCGGATGGCGCCGTCGGCGAGGGGCTGGTGGCCGCGCGTGGGCTTTGCGACGCGGATGCTCTTGTGAGCGAGGAGGTTGGACATGGTGCGGGAGAGAGGCTTCTTGCGCGCTCTGTGAGGGAGAGGGTGGTGGAGGGGAAACAGAGCCCCGAGACGCGCGAGGCGGGCGAGGGCGAGCCTCCTCGTCCAGCTGCACTTCGGCCACCCCGGCGGGATCGGCGCAGCCGTCCAATTCTCCGATGACGTCGAGTTCGACCCGTTCGAGGCCAGCCTCCGCAACGCGCCAACAAACAGCCCGTGCCTGGCCTCGCGCGAGTCTGCGGATCAGCCTCAGCGCGCACGCGCAGCCAGCTGCCAGTCTCGAGAGAGGTTCTTCCGGGCCTGCACCGCCATCGGTTTAGCGTCGTGGGCAGGCTACTCTAAGCGAGCAGATCTCTCTCGAGTCGCGTCTCGTCGTTCGTCCAACAGCAGCGGCATAGAGTCGACCAAAGAAAGGACGAGCAGGCACGCGCGCCAGCTGCGCAGCCTCGTTGTCGAAAGCCCGGTCACGCTGCAGCTCGTGCTCCAAGCTGCGACAGTGATAGCAAGCCCGCGCTCTGAGGGAAGGCGGCCGTGGCGAGCGGACGACGGCGAGGATCGGCACGGACCGCTCGACCAGCCGCGCTCAGCCGGTGAGCAGCTCGAGGTGGCGCTGCCCGCACACAGACCGAAGCAGTGCGTCGCTCATGACGAGCGGTCGGCACGAGAGCCTCGCTCACACGCCGGGCGCGGCGAGAAGGCGAGAGCCAACCAGCCATCTCGACGCGTCGAGTTGCTCGACGGCCAGCGACGGCCAGCGCGCATGACGACAGTGCGTGCGCCGAGGCAGAGCAGCGACATGGGCCCGTAGAACGACTTGCCGAGAGACGCGCCTCGGCCGGGCAGAGCTGGCCAAAGGAAGAACTGTCGAGAAGCAGCGGCGAGAGCAGGTCGAGAAGTGCGTCCTCGTGTCGAGCTGAGTCGCGCCGCCCGCTCCGAGATAGGCCCCAAAGAAGGTGTGGGCATCGCCTGAAAGCCTGGGCAACGCTCACAAGGCGTGCTGGCGGGCCCTGACTCGCCTCGAGAGCGCGCATCTTGGTGGCCAGGTTGGCCGGCGAGGACGAGGCGGCGTGGAGCGGCACACGGGAGAGCCCAGCCCAGAGAGATATGGCTCAGCGCTGAGCGGGTCTGAGCTGCGCAGGAGCTGATGGCGCGAGCTGGCGAGGGACGAAGCGATGAGGACGACGACGACCGAGGGGTCTCGCTCGCACGCTCCACCCTCGGCACCACTTGAGCACCCCGCCAGCTCGTGGCCGCTCTTGCACAACTCGTACCACCCCGAGAAAGCCGGTCCCGCCACCAACGAGCCGCAACAAGGGCCTGTCGCCGCCATGGTCGGCCGGATCGCGACGTGGGGCCTCGTGTCGACGGCGCTCGCCCTGGGCACGGTCCTGAGTGCCTTCAGGCAGAGGAGCAACTTCTACTCGGCCGCCGTATACCTGTCCAAGAGCAACGCGTGCATGATGGTGCGCCCCTCGTCCTCTTCCTCGAGGTGGACCCTCTCGCCTCGGGTGGCAGCTCACTCCCCCTCGCTCGCACGCGCAGATTCTGTGGAACCAGGCCCTGTTCCACACCGTTCTCTTCGGCAAGGTCCTCCAGGCCATCTTCTTCGGCGAGCTCCGCCTCGTCGAGGTCGAGGTGCGCACCGCCCCCCTCGCCTCTCCTCCTTCTGCCCGAGCACCAACCTAACCCTGCCCCCTCGCCTGCAGCGCCTGCAAGAGCGAGGCTGGTTCGCCATCACCGAGACGCTCCTCGCCCTCACCATCTTCCGCGACGACTTTGACAGCTCGTTCGTCGTCCTGTTCGTCTCGCTCCTGTTCCTCAAGGTCTTTCACTGGCTCGCAGCAGATCGGGTCGAGGCGGTGCGTCCTGCCTTTCCCTCTTCGGTTCCACGATGGGTCGATCTGACCCTCGTCTCTCGAGCAGATGGAGCAAGCGGCGCAAGTTTCGCGACTCGCCCACCTGCGCATGGTCGGCCTCCTGTCGCTCCTCTTGCTCGCCGACGTCGGCTTCATCTTCAACGCGGCCGACTCGATCATGGTCGACGGCCCGACCGTCATGATCATGTTTGCCTCAGAGGTGCGTCCCTCGCTTCTCTGAGTCCTGCAGAAGGAAATCGAAACCGACTCTCTCTCTCCTCGTCGCGCAGTACCTCATCCTCGTCGCGACCGCTTTGGCGACCGGCGCCAAGTACATCATCAACTGCGTCGACATGCGTCGTGACACGCCGTGGGAGGACAAGAGCGTCTACATCTTCTACGTCGAGCTCGCTGCCGGTCCGTCTTCTCCCTTCGCCGTCCTCCTTGTTCTCGATCGTCCCTGAATCGGCTGCTTCCCTTGACTCGCAGACTTCTTCAAGCTGTTGACGTACCTCGTCTTCTTCGGCCTCATCCTGTCGTTCTACGGCCTCCCGCTCAACATCCTGCGCGACGTCTACATCACGCTGCGGTCCTTCATCCTCAAGGTGCGCGACCTGCGCCGGTACCGCCAGGCGACCCGCAACATGGACGAGCTGTACCCCGACGCGACGAGCGACGAGATGGCCGCCATGACGGACCGCACTTGCATCATCTGCCGCGAGGACATGGAATACCGCCCAGCGCCAGGTGCGGCAGCCCGAGCAGCCGAGGCCGATGCTGCGGGCGCCGTCGCTCAAGGGGCCGAGGGTCAACCTGCGCCGGCGCCGGTACCGCCGCCGAGAGCAGGCCCGAACGACACGCCCAAGAAGCTGCCGTGCTCGCACGTGTTCCACTTCCACTGCCTGCGCAGCTGGCTCGAGCGTCAGCAGAGCTGCCCGACCTGGTGCGTCCATCTTCCTCGCCCTCGTCTCTCTCTCGCCGTCCTTCTCGAGACTGACTTTCTTCCTTGACGAGCAGTCGCCGACCCGTCCTCCCGCAAGAGCAGCCTCCCGCGACACCGCCTCGGCCCGGCGCCGCAGCTCTGCCCGGCGCGCCCAACGTCAACCTCGAAGAAGCCGCGATGCGCCAAGCGCAGGTCAACATCGCCCGCAACCTCGGCCGCGAGGCGTTCGGCGCCCTGTTTCCCGACGTGCCCTTCCCGGCCGAGGCCGCCCCGCCCGGCGCCGCACCTCCTGCGCCTGCCGATCCCGCCGCGAGGCTCGCGCAGCCCCCTACGGCGGCGCAGGCGCAGGCCAACGCGGCGACGGCGCCCCCTGCGACGCCTGGCCCTGCCGGCGCCGGCGCTGGTCCCGCTCCCTCGACCGGCGCCGCCCCGGCCCTCTCGCCGCCTGCGCCGACCGCCGCTCCCGGCTCGACCGCCGCCGCGGGCGACAACCCGCTCGCCCACTTCTCCCTCCCTTGCCTCACCGTCCCCGCCACCGGCGAGGCGGGCTTGTACCACCGCCCGCCGACTTTCGCCTACCCCCCTCCTCCCCACGCTCCCGGCGTCACCGCGCCGTACGCCAACATTGCCTACGGCGCGTACCCGCACTTTGCCGGCGCGCAAGCGCACGCGCCCGGGCCGGTCGGCGCGGCGGGCGAGAGGCGCGCGGGCATGAACGTCGAGGAGAGGGTCGAGTTCCTCAGGAAGCGGTGGGGCGGCGCAGCCGGCGCGCCCGGGACGAGCGCGAGCACGAGCGCCGAGGGTGCGACGAGCACGAGCGAGCAGGGCGGGGAGAAACCGGGCGAGGAAGGCCGGGAGGACGAGGCGGTCAAGGTGGACAAGGGCAAGGGCAAGGCGGTCGAGCCTGCCGCGGCGGCCGAGGGCAGCAGCGTCCTCAAGGAGGAAGAGGAGGACGACGCGACGCTGTCGCCTCGCGCTGCGGCGCTGCGCGCTGCCGAGTGTCGTGCGGGCAAGCCGAGCCCGGCGTCGGCGCCCGTCGTCGCCGCGTCCACCTCGACCTCGGCTCAACGTGGCTCGTCCAGCTCCGCGACCAGTTCCCTCGACGTTGGCACTGCACCGGCTACGGCAACGTCGACCACCGCCCTCCCCATCCCGCGCCTGATCCCTCTCTTCGATCCCGCCAACCCGTCGCCCTCTCTCGCCGACTATCCCTCTCTCCTCCCACGCTCGAGCGGCACCTCCTCGCTCGACGCACGCCCGCTCCTCCCCGCCATGGAGCAGCTGTCCGAGGCCGAGCAGCTCGCGCGTCGCGGTGTCGAGGAGCGCCTCAGGCTGCTCGTCGGGTTCCAGGAGCGCATCGAGGGCCTCGTCGGCGAGATGAGGGCTGCACTCGACACTGCGCCGCTCGACGGCCGTGCGGGGACGAGTGTCGAGAAGACGGTGGCGGTCGGGCATGACGAGGAGGGAGGACTGGCCGAGGAGGCTCGTGCGCAGTCGGAGGAGGAGCGCAGGGAGTAGCTCGTCGCGCGCATGCACAACTCGCAGATCGTTCTTTCATGCCTCTCTCGCGAGCTCTCGTTGTCGCAAGAGAGAGAGGTGTACGTGAGAATGCGAGTGTCTGTGTAAGGGAAAGCTACGAGATCTGCAACATGACGAGAAAATGCACATCGTCCTCGTCCTCGTTCTCGTTCTGGCTCGTCCTCCTCGTGTCCTGCTCCTGGTCCATCGAAAGCCCATTCAGCTCGAGAAGTCCTCGACGACGAGCGAGACCTGGCCCCTCGGGTCGCCCTTGGCGACCCTCTTCAGGTCGATCCTGCTCGCGACGAGGTTGCGGACGATCGAGTTGAGGCTGGACGGCCCGCAGCACGCGACGCACGTCTTGCCCGTCGAGCGCTCGACCTCGTCGTCGAGGATGGCCTTGAGGCGCGGGTAGCCCGTCTTGGCCAGCTCGGCGACCGCCTCGAGGTCGTCCTGCTCCTGCGGCGTCACGTCGAGCAGGCCGCCCTCGAGGTCGTCGCGAGCCGTCGACGGCGAGGCACCTGTACGAGCACCTGCGCCGTCAAGCCCGTCGAGCGCGCCGACGTGGCTGCTGCGCCGGCTCGAGGCCGACACGCCCGGGCGCTGAGCCGCCTTGACGAGGTTGTGACGGCTGGCGCCGGCGTCGCCGCCGCCGAGCGTCTGCGCCTCGTCGTCGAAGCCGTACGTCGAGCCGTAGTCGAACGAGTCGGCGCGACGGCCCTGACCGAGGTCGCCGTACGAGAGGGCCGACGGCGGACGAGCGTAGTCGCCGTACGGCGACGACGAGGACGGCGCCGGCTTCGAGTCGGCCTCGCGGTGGTCGAGCGGGAGCGCCTCGAAGCTCGGGTCGTGCGGGAGGACGACCGGCGCCGCCGACGTCGCCGGGAAGGCGTACTCGGGCGTGTCGCCGCCGGCTCGCTGCGGGCGGCGGAGCGTCCCACCCTGCCCGCGACGGGACAAGGCGCGACGGAGCTTGCCCTGCTTCTTGAGCTCGGCCGAGACGTTGGCCTCGCCCGGCGAGCGGTAGTCGTCCTCGCCGTCGAACAGGACGAGGTCGGTGACCGACTCGATCTCGCCGTCGTACTCGTCCGGGAGGGCCGGCTGGCTCGGGCGACGAGCGAACGACGCACAGGGCGACGACGACGGGGTACCGCCCTCGGCGTCGCTGTCGCTCCAGTCGCTGAGCTCGCTCGCGATGCTGCCGCGACCGCGTGGGCCCGAGCGCTCGCCACGGGCGAACGGCGCCGACGGCGGCGCGAGCTCGTCGTCGGGCACCGACGAGTACGGCTTGTGCGACGTGCGAGGACGACGAGGCGCCTTGGGCGCGTCGTGCGTGACGAACAGGTCGACCTGGAGCTGGGCCGAGTCGCACATCTCGATGCAGCGGCGCAGGGTCGAGGCGACCCAGGACAGGTGGGCTGTGGCGGTGCAGGAACGTCAGTACGGTGCGATCGAGTATACGCGACGCGAGAAAGAGGTGGAAGGAGGAAGAGGACGAACCGTACTCGCGCATGATCCACACGAACCGGACCCTGGTCCCCCTCCACCGCTTGTCGCCGGCCCTCTGCGCCTCGACGAGTCGCGTGCACGCGTTCTCGAGGACCGAGATGCCGAACGAGATGCCCGTTCCGCCGCACACGATCATGAGGCTCTCGAACGCGCCCCAGTTAGCCCTGCCTGCCGAGCCCATGGGCCAGCTGACGAGCGCCCGGAGCGTCGTCGCCTCGTGCTCGTGCTGCGCCCGCCGACGCTGCGCCGCGACGTGGTCCCACAGCGCGCGCGAGAAGCCCTTCTGCGCGCGGACGAGGAGGACGACCTCGCTGCCCTTGGCCTTCTTGCCCTTCGAGGCCGCCGAGCTCGCTCGCGGGTCCACGCCGGCGATCGTGTACGGGTGGCTCTCGAGCGCACGGACGCCCGGGACGTACAGGAGGACGTGCTGGCCGGGCGCCCATCGCAGGGCGTGCGGGACGTGGAGCGACAGGCGGACCGTGCGGCCCGGCAGGAGCTGCGCGGTCGCGAAGCCGGGCGGGGCGAGGCGTTGCTGGCGCTCGGGCGATGCCGGGTGGGCGTAGAGCGTCGGCGAAGAGGGGGCGACCGACGGGGCATAGGGCGCGGCGAGCTGGGGCGAGGCGAAGCCCGACGGCGGGTACTGCGTCGAGTCGGCGGCCGCGCTCGGGATGGCGAACGGCTGCTCGAGGGCATAATCGCCGCTCTTCTCGGCAAAGCTGCCGCCGTTGCTCGACCGAGTGCGGGTCGAGTTGCGCGAGGGCCGGAACCAGATGCCCTCGAGGATGCCGTTCAGGTACAGGAGGGCGGCGAAGCGGAAGGCGCGCTCGGCGCCCCACCACGCCAGGGCGGCGATCGGCCAATACATGAGCGGCTGCAGGCGAGAGAGGAGAAGGCAGGAGAGTCAATGACGGGTCGGGCCAAAGAGGGACTGAGGAGGGGAAGACGCACTTGGTGGTGGACGATGGCGGTCACGAGGACGCCGATGACGAGGACGATGTGCGACCAGTAGAACATCTCGTAGAACCTCTTGCGGAGCGGCTTGAACGACAGGGCCGTGAGGAACGTAAGAAGGAACCAGCACTGCGGGTCGGGTCGGTCGGTCAGTCCTGCTGCTCTGCCACCGGCCTCGAGAGAAAGGGGAACGAGAGACGCACGACGACGCCGCACACGAAGCGGTACCACCCGAATGCGGGAACGAGGACCATGCGGCCGAACGGGTCGCGATCTTGCGTGAGCTGCCACATCCACCCGATGGCGTGCCCAGTCGAGAAGAGCCAGACGACGCGACCTGTGCGGCATGAAGCTCGTCAGTGACACGCTCATCGGCGCGGACCGAGAGAGAGGGAAAGAGGGGGCGCACCGGACCAGCGATGAAGGATGGCCGTCTGCGGGCGTGGGACGAGCGGGTCAGTCGACTCGACGGCGAGGAGGGGGGAGGTGGACGAGGGAGAGAGGCGCACCTTGTCGAAGTGGTAGTTGGTCAAGAACGGCGTCGCCCAGATGTTGAACGGCCACTGCGCGCAGAGGGGGTGGTGAGCTCGTGTCGCTCGAGTGCGAGAGGAGGGGGACGAGCGCACCTGCTTGAGGGCGAGCGTGACGACGAGCGGCAGCATGGCGTACGAGATGAGGCCGAGACGTGCTGCGGCGGTCCACGCATTGGCCTTGATGTTGACGTTCGACGCCGCGAGGAGCGGGTCGTTGAAAGGAGCCTGCGGAAGGAGGACTCGTGAGCAAGGGCGTTCAGGGGCGCTCGACGAGACAGGGAAAGATGGGACGCACCCAGCCGTTCGGGTTGTTGACGCCGCGCTTGAAGCGGTAGTTCGACTTTGGCGGCCCGCTGCTGCCGGAGAAGCCGCACTCGCCGCCGAACGTGCACGCCGTGGGCTGTCCTCGGGCGAGCGAGAGGGTCAGGGGGGCGCTCGCGCACGCGCAAGGAGGGAAAGGAAGGCGAGGACGCACCTTGATGTAGTCGTCGCCGAGGAAGCTGGCGAGGATGGCGACGACGATGAGGGTCGCGACCGCGATCATCTGGGCGACGGTCGGGCTCGCCCACACGACCTTTTTCCTGCCCGGGCCCTTTGCCGCCTCGCCCTTCTCGGCCGCCGCACCGCCCGCGCCGACGCGCCGGGTCCACGTGATGCGCCGGATCGACCACTTGCGGAACCAGGCGCCGAGCGCGCTGCCGCCCGTGCGCGTCGACGAGCCCGACAGGTGGTACGCGAGCGACCACAGGGCGAGGATGCCCATGATGGCAAACCACAGGATGTAGGCGTAGCGCCACGTCGGCTTGGACAACGTGTGCGCGTCGATGTAGGGCCGCGTGAAGTACTGGAGGAGCGACGACGAGTCGACGCCGCCGGTCGCGTCGGCGACGAGGGCCGACGACGTGGCCGTTCCTGCGCCCGTCTTGGGGCCGGCCTGCGACGCAAAGCTGAGCGAGGCTTTGGCCGTCGTCGTGGCGGCGGCGGCCGCGGTCGTGCGTGCGCCGGGCGGGACGTAGGCCACCGTGGCTATGACAGCGCTCGACATCTTATGGCGGCACTAGAAGAAGGGTCTGCGATGGCGGGAAGCGAGTCGGCTTGTGCAACGAGGCAAGGAGAGAGAGGGAGGAGGGGCGCACCTTGCGGAGGAGAAGAGGGAAGAGGTTCGAGGAGCGCCTGGGTGGGGCTCGAGGTAAGCGCGCGGCCTTGAGGTGCGAGGAGAGTGTAGAGCGCACCTGGACGAAGCACGTGCGCTATAGAGCCGGCGCGATGCTGAAGGATAGGCCGGAAGGGTCGAGGTGGTCGAGGCGATGAGACGACAGGCGACAGGCGGCTCTGGCGGGCGCTTGCGCGCGTACAGGTCCTTGCGGGGCTACTTGTAAAGCTGCTGGCGGAACTGGGCGGGTCCTTGTCGAGGTGGGCTCGTGTTGAGATGGTCGGCGCTGCTGAAGGTGGCTCGACGGCGATGAAGGCAATGCAGGCAGCTGGCGCGGCTGCTGAGTCGGCGGGCGGCTCGTTGGTCGTACAGCAGAGTACTTCCGTGCACGAGCAGGTGCGCGGCGAGCGGTGGTGGCTCGTGAGAGGCGGACGGAGCGACTCGCAGCACAGCCGCGTGAAGGTGGTTGCTTGAGCTCCGCCGCCGAGCTTCGCCCGCGCTCGTACATGCGTCCCAAGTAGTGAGAGAGGCTTTGTGCAGGGACACGGTCCCCCAGTCGACACGACGGGAAATTGCGACCACGAGCCGCTCTCTCTCTCTCTCGCTCAGGCCGCTCTCGCTCCTCGACCGCCTCGACGCACCGAGAAAGACGACTGCATTACGGTCCTCCTGTGAGGGCCGAGAGAAAGAGAGAGATAGACCGCCTGACCCGCTCACCTCCGCCGCAAGAACCCCCAAGGCTCGACGCGCCCACCCGCGCTCGACGACAAGTCGTCGAACCAGCTCGGGAGCCAGCTCGAGCTCGAGTCGGAGGCGACGATGGGAGCGGGCAGGCTGCCTGTCGAGCCGGTCGCGACGGGCGACGAGGTCGGGCCGAGAGGGGTCGTCGACGAGGACGCGCCGTCGTCGTACTCGGGCGACGCCTGCGCTGCCTCGCTCGCGGTCGTCGACGTCGCCGCCGACTCGCGCCGAGCCGTCGAGCTGCCCGACCCGCCCGACGCGCTCACCCCGCCCTTCTCGCCCTCCTCCCCTTCCTCGCCCCCGCTCCCCTCGTTCGCGCCCGCAACGGCGCGACAAAAGTCGTACCACCCACCGCCCCACGTCTGATACACGTCGACGTCGTCAATCTTGGCGTCGGTGATGAAGATGCTGCCGAGCGCGGGCGCGCCGAGGGCGGCGACGGTCGAGGTGTAGGACGCGAGGGAAAAGTCGTGCAGCATGATGGCGGCTTGCGGGAGGAGGGACCGAGGTGGGAGGAGAGAGTCGCTGTGGGAGAACGGCGAGGGACTCAGTTCGCGTCGAGAGAGGGAAAGGGGAGAGAGGGACGCACGAGTAGTCGGCAAAGGCGCTCTCGTACGCGACGACGACGTTGGCCATGGCGTAGTAGGCGTCGCCCACCGTCGTACCAGGGTTGAAGACGACCTGCTCGCGAGGAAGAAACTATCAGTCGGTCGCGGAAGGGACAGAGAGAGGAAGAGAAAGACGAGGACGCACGGTGCCCTCCTGCCCAAACGCCTCTCTCGCGCCCTCTGCATGCCCTCGATACAGCTCCTCGTTGCCCTCACCACCCTCGACCTCGTCAAAAAAGACCCCATCGAGCTTGGCCGTGCCCAGTCCCCCCTCGACCTCGATCCCGTCCCACCCGGCGTACTCGTCGACGTCGCGCCTCACCTCGTCCGCGCCGCGTTCGCCGTACCCGGTGCGGACGTACCCGACGAGGGTCGAGCCGGGGAGGAGCGCGCGCAGCTTGGGGACGCACGCGAGCGCCGCGTTGGTCGGGTCCGACAGTGGGCCCGAGTCCGGGTTGAGGATGAGGACAAAGTCGAGCGTCGGGTTTTGCGAGCTGCGGCGGGACGGCAAGGGGTCAGGGTGGCTCGAGGGCTGAAAAGAGAGAGAGAGAGAGGACGAACGCGGCAGTCTGCAGCTCGGGCCAGCAGTCCTCGCTGTACTCGTACAGCGGCAAGAGGACCGAGGTCTTGGCCGCCACGAGGGGCATGAGCGCGACGGCAAGCGCGACGCAGCTCTGTGCGAGCATGACGCGAGGAAAGCAAGGCGAGGGTGAAGAAGAGAAGAGGCGGCGACGGCAAGAGACGGACGAGCCACGGGCGCCGGAAAGTCCGACACCGACAGCCGCACGGCGAGGACGAGGGGCGTGCGCTCGAGTTTCAGAGTTTCTGCGTCGACGCAAGAGAGTCAGTCTTCTACGTGCTACTCGAGAGACCGCGAGGGAGAGAGAGAGAGAGAGAGAGAGAGAGAGGGCGGACGCACCCAAGTTCTACGACGCCCGCTCAGGCGTCCCCCTCGCTCCCGCTCGCGCCTCCCCTCCGCCTGCGCCCGTGCCGATGCCGCCCCCACCGATGGCGCCTCCCGTGCCCTCCCTCGCCGCCGCCGTGGTGCGCCCGGAACCCGTGCTTGTCCGGCTCGGGGTCCTCGGTGAGCAGAATGTGGGTGCGCGCGCCGACGAGCGCGAGCGCGAGGCCGGCGGCCTGCGAGGCGGCGGCGAGCTGCGGCAGGCGAGGGCGAGTCGAGCGTGTCAGTGAGGGACTCGGAAGAGGCGAGAGACGACGAGGAGGAGGAGAGGGACGCACAGCGACGAGGGTCGGGAACAGGACGGGAAAGGTCGCCTTTTCCTCGGACGCGCCGAGGCAGAAGGTGACGTTGATGGCGAGCGAGCCCGTCCAGACGTACTGCGTGAGCGTTGGCGGTCGTCAGTCACGCGCGGCCTGTCCATCGAGCGAGGGGGAGAGAGGGGGACGCACGCAGAGCGGGAGGACGAGGTCCCAGTGCTTGGTGGTCCCGACGTGGAGCTCGATGAGGGCGACCGACACGGCGATGAAGAGGCCCTCGACGAGCGAGATGGCGACGGCGACGCCCCACACGGCTGCGCGCGGCGCGAGGCAAAGGTCAGGCGAGGTGCGGCAAGGAGGAGGGCAGGAGAGAGAGAGGGCAGGAGAGAGGGGGCGCACCTGCCGGGTTGCCAAAGTGCTCGTACACCCTGCGCAGGCACCATTGCGACGACACAGGTCAGCTCCCTTGCGCGAAAGCTCAAAGGGCCCAACCGGAAGGCGGGAAAGGCGGCGACGCACATGAGGCCGGCAAGCGCAAAGTCGAGGACGGCGACGGCGGCGGTCCCGACGAGAAAGGCCGTCTCGTGACGGAAGCGCAGGTTGTCGCGTGGGTCGAAGCGCGGCGAGGCGGTTTGGGCGGCGTCGGCGTCGTCGGGCGGAGGAGGAGAGGCGGCGTCGTCGTCGGCCGAGTCGCCTACGCCGTCGGTGCTGTCGCGGCGGTGGCGGCCCATTGCGGTCGTCGGCTTCGAGAGCGCCCGAGGTGCGAGGGAGGAGGAAAGGGCGGGTGTTGACGCCGAGGAGGACGAGGTGGACCGGCGCGTCCGCGGACGGACCCGCCGCCGAGCTGCCCGCAGTCCGAGCTGAGCGTGGCTCAGGGCTGGCGCTGCTCGACGACGACAAAGGCGACGAGGTGGTCGTTGTCGTGCGAGATGCTGAGGTGCATGGCGAGGTGGGCGAGGTGCGGGTCGACGAAGGACGAGTCGGTGGCCCAGGCGAGGGCGGGTTTGGGCGAGCGTGCTGGTTTCGAGACGGCGAGGTCCTTCCAGGTAGGTTTGCAGTGCGGGTACAGGGCCTTGTAGGCGGCCTCCTTGGCAGCCCAGCTGTGCGTGTCGGGGGTGAGAGTGAGGTCAGGTTGAGGGGCGGAAGTGGGGGAGAGGGAGGGAGGAGGAGGGGGACGGACCGCAGGGCGAGGTAGTGATGCTGTTGGTCGAGGGTGTGGGCCGTGTGGGTGTAGTGGTCGAGCTCTTGGGTGCTCAGGATGCGGGATGCGAGTTTGAGCGGGGTGCGGCGAGAGCAGAGGGAGCGCACGCGGGCGAGGTGCACCAGGTCGACGCCGACGCCGACGAGCATGCGGGCGTGGTGGGTGCTTGGTGCAGCTGTACTGGGAGCAGCAGTCGAGCACACTCGGGGGCACGGTGAGCGAGAGAGAGAGAGAGCGGGCCTCGTCGTCGTCGGTCAACTGAGTTCACTGCTGCTCGTACCTCTCGCTGTGAGCCAGCTGCCAGCCATGACCAAGTACGCCACCCTGCCCGACATTGTGCGTCCCTCCCACTCTCCGTCCCCCCTCGCTCTCGCGTCGCCCTTGCTCACCCCTCGTCCTCCTCCTCCACGCAGGACACCTCGGGCGCAGACGTGTTTGAAACGCCCGACGTCCCACAGGAGCACTCTCGCTCGGTCCGTCTACCTCTCTCGAGCCCCCTCTCGACCCACCCACCGCTCACACTCGAACCTGCAGCGCGACTCGGACTCGGACGACGACCTCGCCCTCCTCGCCCGCTCAAACTCGCCCACCGCACTCCGCCGCACCGCTCCAGCAACCTCGCACCAGCCTCAAGTCAACACCGACATCGACGCAGACCGCCTCGACGCCACAGAGGCCCGCCGTCGCTTTGGCGACGCCACGAGGGCGAGGCTCGACCGCCAGCAACTGCGCGGTCCGTCCCCTCTCTCTTCCTCGTCCTCTCCCCTCCGCCTTCTCACACTCGATCCCCTCACTCCCCGCAGACGACGCCGCCGCGCGCCGCCCGTCCCGCCGCGTCCTCCCGCCCGCGCGCGAGTACGTCGCCCACGCGCCGTCGTCCCTGACAGGCGACGAGACGCCCCTCGAGCGCCTGCGCCGCCTGCGCAGAGAGGTTGCCGAGCTCGAGGAGGACGTCGAGCGCGAGCGCGACGAGGCTGGCGCCGGCGCAGAGTCAGGCTCGGGTGCACGAGGAGCAGGAGCAGGAGCAGGAGCGAGCGAGGGCGCCGAGGGCTCGTCGGCCGCCGGCGATGGAGCAGTGGCAGGAGCGGGCGCCACCGAGGCCAAGGACGGTCCCTCACCGCCATCGCAGGCCAAGAAGGACTCGCGCGCCGTCTCGCCCGCCGTCCTCCTCCAGCAGCTCCACCTCCTCCGGGGCGACCTCGCCGGCGTCGCCGGCGCGCTCGAGGGCCCTCGCGCGACAGCGACGGCCGAGGGCGCGCAGGGTGCAGCGGGCGGGCTCGCGGCGCGTGCGAGCGAGTCGGCGGGCTTGCTCGCGCGGCTCGGTGCGCCGGCGCCGGCGGCGTCGGGCGCGGGTCCGGCGGGCGAGCAGCAAGGCGCTGCGCCGGCGGGGGCGGCGGGCGACAAGGCGAAGGCGAGTGGACGGGGCGACATGGGCGAGGGCGCGCTCGAGCGGCGGGTCGCAGAGCTCGAGTTGGCGCTCGGCGCGAGCGGCGCAGACGTGTCCGAGGTGCGCTCTCTCTCTCCCTCTGCCCCTCTCCCTCTCTTATACTCCCACCAACGTACCTCACTGACCTTTCTCTCCCTCCCTCACACAGTCCTCGCCGCACCCCGCCCCTCTCCTCCCTACCCTCTCCCGCCTCGAGCACCTCGTGACGCTCCTCACCCAGCCGCGCCACCTCGACAGCATCTCGCGCCGCGTAAAGGTCCTCGTCCAGGACCTCGAGCGCATCCACGACTCGCGCCGCAAGCTCGGCGACTCGAGGCCGCTCAACGTCGCGCTCCAGGGCGGCATGACGCTCGCGACCGGCGGCGGCACGGGCGCACCGTCGTCCTCGTCGACCGCGGCGGCATCGGGTGGATCGGCAGCCCCGGCAGCCAACGCCGGCGCGCCCCAGCTCCCGCCCGACGCCGCCCAGCAGCTCTCGTCGCTCGCGGCGCTCCTGCCGCGCATCGATCCGCTCCTCCCCCTCGCGCCGCGCCTCCTGTCGCGCCTGCGCTCCCTCTCGGCGCTGCACGCGCGCGCCGCCGCGTTCGGCGACGAGCTCGGTGCCACGCGCGACGAGGTGCGCCGCCTCGCCGAGGCAGACCAGGGACTGGGCGAGGTGCTCAGGGGCTTGGAGGGCAGCGTTGAGGGGAACGAGGAGCGCACGAGGGCCAACTTGGAGAGCGTCGAGAGGAGGGTCGAGGACGTCGTGAGGAGGCTCGACGCCCTGTCGGCGCCGGGCAAGGCGGCGGCGTGAGCGGACGAGGAGCCATCCTCTCTCTCTCTTGCTTCTCCGAGGTCGATGCAACGATGCGCCGGTCGCGTCGCTCTCTCCTGCCCGTTCGCGTTGACGTGCAGAGAGCGAATGACTCTCGAGAGACCTCAGAAAGAGAGAGCGAGTCGTGTACAATGCGAGGGACAGCGAGAACTGCAAGGGCGAGCACAGCTACGAGGACCGTCTATCCACACGTCTCCTGCCTCGTCTACGCCTGCGCCTGCGCCTGCACCTGCTCGACGCCGTCGCGAGCCGCCGCCTCCTCGGCCGGGAACGCCCTCGCCTTGAGCTGGCGGTAATCGGCGACCCACCTGTCGTGCTCGGCGTCGCCCGTCCGGAGCCCGTCGACGTCGCGCAGCTTCTGGATGCGGTGCCGCACGAGGAGCATGCGCGCCTGGAGCACCTGGCGCTCCTTGCGACGCATGGCCGGCGTGCGCTTGAGCGCGTCGCGCCGGCCGAGCGACGGGTCGGCGAGGCGCTGCCGGCGCACCGAGAGCGACGACTGGCGCGCGTGCAGCACCTTCCACGCGCTGATGATGCGCGAGTCGGCCTTGACGCTCGACAGCGTCAGGCGCAGCTGGTCGAGGTGGTACGCGACGAGCGCGAGCTCGCGCTTGAGCTCGGCGACGCTCTGCGCCTCGGCGCGCGCTCCTCCTGCTCCCGCCTGCGCCGAGCCGTCCTCGGCGGCACCGTCGACGCCGACGCCGACGCCAGGCACCTCGAGCGCCTCGAGGACGCCCTGGATGCGCGCCATGTGCGACTCCATGAGCTGGAGGATGCGCTTGGTGCGGCGCCGGAGCCACCACGCCGTCGACGAGTCGTACTGCGTCTTGGCGCGGTGCGCGACGTGCGCGATGAGCGTCGACGGGACGACGTACGGCTTGGCCGGCGCCGAGGGCGCCGGCGTCAGGTGCGCGCCGTACTGCGACACGAGCGACACCGAGTGCGGGATCGAGCTGGTCGAGGTGGGCGTGCTCGTAGCCGAGGCGGTCGAGGTGGAGGATGACGAGCCATTGAGGGGTAGGGACGACGTGTCGAGAGGGAGGGACGAGGCGGCGTCGAAGGAGGGTGCGGGCGCCGAGCCGTTCGCGGCGGCGGCGTCGACGGCGTCGACGGCGTTCGTGGCGGCAACATCGACCACGTCGCCGTCGAGGGAAGATGCAGGCGCGCAGTCGGCGGCGGGCGAGGCGTCGAGCGGCGAGACGGTGTTGTGAGGAGCCTCGCTCGAGGTCAAGACGGCGTCTGCGGACGGGCGATTCGTCAGAGGACCGGCCGAGAGTGCGAGAATGACGAGGAAAGAGACAGGGAGAGACAGGACGCACCGTCGACCCAGTCGTCCTGCGCCTCGACGATCCCGACCGCGTCCTCGATCTCGCGCAGCCGCAAGTCGGCGTCGCCGCTCCACCGCATGAACAGGAGGTCGAAGTAGTGACGAGCGACGTGGGCATTCTCGAGCCGGCTCGCCGTCTGGATGAGGATCGTGAACGCCCTCGTGCCGATGAGGTGGGCGTCGGCCTCGGACGTCGGCGGCGCGAGCGGCTGGCGGCCTTCGGTCGAGGTCGGCGTAAAGAAGTCGCTCGTCGGGCGCGCCGGCTGGTCGAACGTCTCGAAGACGGCGATCATGCCGGGGAGGTCGTCCTTGTCGGCGAGCGACTCGAGGATCCAGCACACCTCGCTCTCGCCGATGGTGCGCAACTGGGCGCGCTCGGCGGTCGACGCGTCGAACAGGGCGCCGGGGAGGGCGATGTCGAAGCCGTACAGCTTCTTGAACGCGCGCGCGAACAGGGCGTGGTCGCCCGCCTTGACGACGAGGCCGAAGAAGGGCTCGAGGGCCGCGTCGACGCCGCGCCGTGCGGCCGCCGAGGACGACGCCGCGAGCCCGTCGATGTCGAGGAACAGCATCTCGGCTGCCTTGAGCGCGAGCGGCTTGGCGACAGCGCGCTCGACTGCCCGACCGGCGGCGCGACCGTGGAGCTCTGTCCACCCGACGAGCGCCTCGAACGCCTTGGTGCAGTCGGCCGGCTGCGGGCGGTCGCCCGACGCGACGAGGGCGTCCCACGCGCGCACGACCCCGGGCGCATAGCGCAGGGCGTGGAACTGGCGCAGGATGGCCGAGTGCTCGCCGCGCGTGACGGGGACGCCGGCTTGGCGCAGGCGCAGGCGGACGAGGTCGACCTTGGTCTGGTAGGCGCGCGCGGCGGCCGTCACGTTCTGGACGGTGCGGTGCTTGGGCGCGCGAAGGTACAGGGCGGGGAGGATCTTGACGAGGGCGTCGTGGTGCAGGTCGAGGATGCGGCCGTCGTAGTCGAGCTGGGTGAACAGGTCCCAGGTGCGGTTCGGGTCCGGGTACTGGCGCTTGAGCTCTTGCACGAGGTCGGCCGCTGCGCCCGTGAGCTGCGCTGGTGGTGCGGGCGTGGGCGTGGACGGGTTTGGCGACGACGAGGATGAAGACGAGGGGAAGAGGAGCGAGGTCCACCGCCCGCCGCTCTTGGCGACCGGCGCTGTGCCGTGTTGTGCGCCAGTGCTCTTGTCGACGGCGGTGGTGCTGTCGGCCTCGAGCTGGACGGCGTGGGCGAGGCCTCGGCGGCACCCGGGGCAGCTGCTCGACGGCGGCCGTGCTGCTGCTGCTGCGACGAGCTGCGACGTGGACGCGACGGGCTGCTGCTCGGCCCACTGCAGGCCTTGGCGTGCGAGCCTGCGGACGGCCATGCTAGCTGTAGCGCTGAGCGACGGTGCGGTGAGGTTCCGAGGCGAGCGCACCAACTTTCCTCGCGACTGAAACCCCCGAACTGCTCTCGAGCGGGGCCGGGCGTTGCACGCGGCACAGTGCAATTGCTACAGCAGCACGAGCATAACAAGGATTGTCCGAGCCGGCCTCGAATTTGCGAAGCCCTCTCGTCGAGAGGGAACGAGCGCTCGCGTCCAGCTCGCCGACAGCTCTGGCGCAAGGTGCAGCAGCAAGCCGCCGCTCGTGAGCCGGGGCATCTCTCGGCGACGCTCTCGAGTCGAGCTGGGCGCCACCGCGTTGCAGAGCCGTGCGCAGGTCGAGTTCAACATGCGAAATGAGTTGCAGCCCTCCCATGCGCCCTTCCTCCCTCCCGGCGCTCCCCTTTTGATTGCTCCTCGTCTTCGAGAGAGCTGTGTCTATGCTGCGGCGGTGGCGACGAGCGGCAGGGATGCCGTGCTCGGTCGAGCTGGCCCGGGTCCGAGAGAGCGCTCAGACGACGAGCCTGTGGGAGGGGAAGGTCGTCAGTGCTGCTCGACGTTCACCTGAACAATCAGGACCAGCTCGTCGCCACGGGGCGGCAGCGAGCCGGCCCATACGGACAGAGAGGGTAGACGAGAGAGAGAGAGTGCTCGACGCACTTGGGCTCCTTGGTGAGCGTCGGGTGCAGGCTCGTGTGGGCCGGGATGTCCTCGACGCGGTGGTACTTGTTGAGGTTCTTGTGGAGCGTGATCTGGAAGCACGACGCGCCGCCCTGGCGCGACGTGATAACGGACGACGCGAGGAAGTAGAGCCACGTCTGCGAAGGGTCCAGGTCGAGGTGAGCGCTCGGTCCTCCTCTCGAAAGACGCTCAGGCGCTGGGGGGGAGGTAGAGAGAGGAAAGGAGGACGCACGCGGTACCACTTCTCGCCGTACGTCGCCTTGACCTTGTCCTCGTTCTTGATCCAGTTCTCGTACCAGCGGTGGAGCGTCGCCGAGTCTGTGTGCGCGCTCGCCGCAAGTCAGCTCGGCCCAGAGAGGAGCACGAGGGAGAGAGAGGGAGAAGAGGACGCACAGTGGACGCCGATGACGTCGACGTTGGTGACCTCGAAGCCGACGCCCTCGAGCCGGCCAATGACCCAGTTGAGCGCGCACGAGGCGTCGGCGCCCGGGAAGACGTACTTGTTCATGAAGAGGCCCCTGGAGACGTGCACATGGTTAGTGCGAGGCCGAGGGAGACGAGAGGGACGGCGAGGAGGGAGAGAGGGACGCACCAGATGAGGTCCTCGTACTGCCACGAGGGACGGATGCCGGCGACCTGGAAGACGAGGATGCCGTCGTCCTCGAGGAGGTTGTAGACGTCGGCGAGGAACGTGTTGTAGCGACGGATGCCGACGTGCTGCGCGCCGGGAAGCAAGGCGAGTGTCAGTCTCGCGCTCGACCTCGTCGAGAGGCACCTCGTCGACAGTGCGAGGTCTCGGGACGCACCTCGGCCATCTCGAGCGAGACGATCTTGTCGAACTTTTGGGATTTGTCGAGGTTGCGGAAGTCGGTGCGGAGGATGCGCGCCTTGGCGGCGTCGACGCCGTTGTCGGCGATGCGCTTGGTGCCAAACTCGGCCTGGTTCTTGCTGAGCGTGACGCCCGTCGCGTCGCAGTCAAAGTTCTTGGCGGCGTACGTGACGAGGGTGCCCCACCCGCAGCCAATGTCGAGCAGGCGGTCGGTCGGCTTGAGCTGGAGCTTGTGGCACACGACGGCGAGCTTGTTGTCCTGGAGCTCCTCGAGCGTCTCCTTGCGGTCGATGTCGCTGATGACGCCCGACGTGTAGATCATGCGAGGGCCGAGGAACCTGCGCAAGGGAGAGCGAGGGTCAGTCGGGCGGCGCTCGACAAGGTCCGGGAGACGCTGGCTCGCGCTCGAGACGGGAGACGCACCACTCGTGGAAGTCGTCGCCGCGGTCGTAGTGGTCGGTGACCTGCTCCTCGTCCTGGCCGGCCGAGTGGAAGATGACGTCCGGAATGAGCTTGGTGAGGACGTAGCGCATGAGCTCGACCGTCATCGGGAACGACATCCAGTCGTGGCGCCACTCGAGGAGCTCGAGCATGTCGCCTGCAGGGACACGTTCGAGTCTGTCAGACACGCGTGCGGGGCAGGAGGAGGAGGTCAGGACGGACCCTTGATGTCGATCTTGCCGGCAAAGTAGCTGTCGTAGAAGACCTGCATCGGGATCTTCTTCTGGCCCGAGTACTGCTCCTTGAGAGCCGGGTCGGTGATGGTGATGTAGTGCTCGAGGTCGTTGCCCGGGAAGATGCCCTCGTCGCGCACGCGCACGTTGGCGCGGCTCATGAGCATCCAGTAGCAGATGGTGGTCGGGACGCCCGTAACGACGAGGAGGAGGACGTAGGCGGTGCGGAACGAGACAAAGGGGACAAAGCGGCTCAGGACGTAGGGGACGAAGAGGACGACGGCGGCGAGCTGGAGGTTGGAGAAGGTGCCGTTGCCGTCGACGGGGAAGGGGGCGTTGGCGATGGCGGCGCGGCTCGTCACCTTGAGGCCGACCTTGGGGTCGTACTTGGCGGCCCTGCGAGCGTGTAAGGGTACGAGTGAGCGAGGTGCGCGGGCTGGGCGACACGCGCCGCCGCGAGATGAGGGGGGAGGGGGAGAGGCGCGGCGGCGGTGGAGGAGGGGCCGGGGGTGTGCCGGGGGACAGGAGAGGTGGCCGGACGCACATGGTGGAGGTGGTCTGCACTGCTGGGGTTAGGTGCGCGGCGACGAGGAGGGACGAGAGGAGCGTGTCGGCGCGTCGTCGACCTTGGCGGATCTCCGCGGACCTTTCTCAACTTCTCACTCGCTCTCCTCGCTCCACTCCACAGGGCACAGCTGCCTCAGAGCACCGTCGCACACGCTCAGCGCACCTCGACACACCGCCTCGACCTCGTCACAGCCCACCAGCCACCCTCCTCGCCTCCTCGTCCTCTCTTCACCGCCTCCCTCGAGCTCTCTCCGTCGGCGCACCTCCACCATGGCCTCGCCTGTCGCATCCACCTCGACTGCACCCGCAACCGCACCAGCGCCATCGGCGGCCGACCAGGCAAAGGCCAACGTCTTTGTCCAGTCCGAGAACTACGACGGCACCCGCATCCAGGGCCCCGACTTCAACCACGAGCACTCGCTCCAGCAGCTCCTCGACAGCTACCAGCGCATCGGCTTCCAGGCAAACGGCCTCGCCCGCGCCATCGAGCTCATCGACAAGATGGTGCGCCCCGACCTCGTCCTCCTCCCCCTACTCGAGGTGCACTCGCTCACCTCGCCTTGTCGCCTCCCTCGCAGCGCAACTGGCGCCTCTCGGACGAGCCCATCAACCCGGACCTCCAGACCGAGGAGCTCGACCCGCAAGTGCGCGCCGCGACAAAGTGCTCCATCTTCCTCGGCTACACGTCCAACCTCGTCTCGTCCGGCCTGCGCGACATCATCCGGTTCCTCGTCCAGCACCGCTACGTGTCGTGCCTCGTCACGACCGCCGGCGGTATCGAGGAGGACCTCATCAAGTGCCTCGGCCCGACGTTCCTCGCCCCGCGAGGCGACTTTAACCACGACGGCGCCAACCTGCGCCGCCGCGGCCTGAACCGCATCGGCAACCTCCTCGTCCCCAACGACAACTACTGCAAGTTCGAGGACTGGGTCATGCCCATCCTCGACCAGATGGTCGTCGAGCAGGAGAAGGACGGCGACGCCAAGGTGCGGTGGACCCCGAGCAAGGTCATCGACCGCCTCGGCAAGGAGATCAACGACGAGAGCTCGATCCTGTACTGGTGCCACAAGGTGCGCCCTCTTTCCTCGTCCAGCCAGACTGCGCCAGCTCGTCAAGTTCGTGTCACTAACGTTCCTCGTCCCCGCTCGCAGAACCAGATCCCCGTCTTCTGCCCGGCCTTGACAGACGGCTCGCTCGGCGACATGATGTACTTCCACACCTGTGCGTCCTCGTCGTCCTCTCTCTTCTCTCTCGGTCGCAGCCTTACCGACGACGCTTTGACCGCTCGCCCGCAGACAAGTCCGAGCCGCCGCTCTCGGTCGACATTGTCGGCGACATCCGCCGGCTCAACGACCTGTCGATCAAGAGCAAGAAGGCGGGCATGATCATCCTCGGCGGCGGCGTCTGCAAGCACCAGATCGCCAACTCGATGCTCTTCGTGCGTCCCTCTCTCTCTCCCTCTCACTCTGCCGGCTACTGACGAGCCCTGTCTCAATACTCGTGCAGCGCAACGGCGCCGATTTCAGCGTCTACATCAACACGGGCCAAGAGTTTGACGGGTCCGACTCGGGCGCGCGCCCGGACGAGGCCGTCTCGTGGGGCAAGATCCGCATCGACGGCGAGAGCGTAAAGGTGTACGCCGACGCGACCCTCGTCTTCCCGCTCGTCGTCGCTGGGACGTGGGGCAAGGCGCACTGGGAGGCGCAGGCGGCGGCAGGGCGAGGAGCAGGGGCAGGAGCGGGCGCGGGCGAGAAGCAGCAGGAGGAGGCCCGGGCGTAGAACCGCTCGCGAGGGACGAGGGCGTACAACAGACGTATGCATTGACTAGACTCTGCACCCGCAACTACTCTATCCTCGTCTCCTCGTGCGTCTCGACCGCTCAGCCCCGCTCGGACCGCCTCCTCGCTCCCGCCCTGCCTCTCCTCGCTTCTCGACGCCGGCTCTAGTCGCCCCGCTCGCTCGCCGCCGAGTAGACCGACCCAGGCCGGTTGTACACGGTGAACTCGCGGATCTGCTCGAGTTGGGGCCGCGTGCCGTGGAAGAGCTCGTCGCCCTCGACGGGGAGGAAGCCCTCGAGCTTGGTCGTCGACTTGGTGAGGCTGAGCGCCGACGCCTTGCCGCTGTGCCGCTTGAGAATGCCGATGACGCGGTCGAGCGAGATGTAGTCTGCGATGGCGCGGGAGGGAGAGTCAGGGTCGTCGTCGAGAGAAAGAGCAGAGGAGCAGAGAAGGAGAGGAGGTGCAGGACGCACCGGTCAAGGCCCGCCTCGGCTGCACCTGCAGAGCATGCTTGGCGTCGAGGCTCGCGTCGAGCACGGCCGAGTGCGCGCCCTCGGACAGCGTGACGCGCACCGACAACTCCTTCTGCTCGCCCTTCATGCGCTCGTACACCTCGAACCTGCGGACGACGAGCGGTCAGGGTTCGGTCGCGACTGTCGGGAGGTAGAGAGAGTGAGACGCACGAGATGTAGGACATGTAGTCGAGCTCGGGGACGTGCGGCATGACGATGGGCAGGTCCGAGAGCGTGACGAGGTTGACGAGCGTGTGGCTGCGAGGGAACGTGCTCATCAGTGAGATGACTTTACGAGAGAGAGAAGAAAGAGAGAGAGAGGAGGGACGCACATGTGCGACTCCTTGGTGAAGTAGAAGTTGGCGCTCGGGTTCTCGACCTGCTTCGTCTCCTCGAGGTTGCGCACAATCTGCTCGAGCAGGGGCAGGCTCGTCAAGAGCCCGATGATCTCCTTCTCCGATCGCTCGATGCCGTACTCCTGCGGCGCGACTGTCAAGGGCGCGAGGAACACGTCAATACGGGATCGGCTCGAGAAGGGGCAGGGCGGAAGGGGACGCACTGAGGTCGAACAGGAGCTTGGCGCGCTTGTACAGCTCGCGCAGCTGCTTCGGCGGGCCCGCCTGGCGAGCCGAGCCCTCGGACCCTGCGCGGCCGTCGGTCGAGGACGGGCGGCTGCCGTTCAGGGTGAAGATGGTCTCGAGGAACGTGCGGCTGCGAGGGCGAGAGGCTGTCAGTTCTGCCTTGTGAGGGGCTTGAGAGAGGGCAAAAGAGAGACTGAGAGACGCACTTGTGCAGCGAGTCGTACTTGAGCGAGTCGTACAGCTCCGAGACGCGCGACGGGTCGAACTTCTCGAGGCTGACGTCGCACCAGTCGGCAAAGAGGCCCTCCCACCGCTCTGCAGGGCGTCCCTCCGAGTCAGTGTCGTCCTCGCAGGGTGCAGGAGTCGAGGAACGAGGGTGGACGCACCGCGGAACAGGTACGGGTACTCGCCGCAGCACCACCTCGGCTGAATCTTCTCGACGGCGAGCGTGCCCCAGTTGTCGTTCATGATCTTGCGCAGGCTGCCCATGAGCTCGATCGTCTCCTTGACGACCTGCGGGACGTGGGACGAGTCAGTTGAGCTCGACAAGGGTGGAGGGGGAAGAGGTAGAAGAGGGGGGGCACCTCGAACGGGTCCTTGTCGGCGTGCCACGCGAACTCGGGGCGGACGTGCAGGCCCGGGCGGCACAGCGTCTTGAGCTTCTTCTTGACCTTCTCCATCTCGTCCTTGGCCGCGTTCGAGTCGTCGAGGAGGTCCTTGCGGATGATGAGCTGATGCGTCGTCTGCTGGTCGCCCGACGGTCGCTCGCGCTCGTCGAGGAAGGCACTGCGACACGAGTCGAGGGTCAGGGACGGACTCGACGAGACTGCTGATGGGAGAGGACGCACGTCGTGAAGATCTCGGCGGTCGCGACAACTCGGCGCCTGTGCGAGGCAAGGTGGGTGAGCTCGTTCGTCAGGCGTTTGCGCCGACCGAGTTAAAGGAGGGACGCACTCAGACGATGTGTACACGTTGGTGTGGTCGAGCAAGGTCTTGTTCATGATCGTGTAGTCTGCGAGAGGGCAAGAGGGAGGTCAGGCCGACGATCCGCAGTGAACGAGGGAACGAGCGCGACGCACCTTTGCGCATGTTCTCGGCGATGTCGCGAGCCTGGTACCGTGCCGCGTGGGTGAACTGGTCGCGAGAAAGAGGGAGGGTGAGGGCGGGTCAGGGTGGCTCGTTCCGGCGGGCGACAGAGAGAAGAGGCGCGAGCGCACCTCGCCGCCCCACTTGACGACGACCGACAGCTGCTCGCACGTCTCGCCGTCAAAGACGGGCTTGAGCTGCGCCTTGGTGCCCGTCGTGCCCTTCTTCTTGTCGATGATCTTGCGCAGCTGCTCGCAGATGTCGAGGTCGGCGCCGGGGAGGATGGCCGCCTGCTCGGCCGCGTCGGCGATGTACTGCAGCTGCTCCGGGTCGCGCAGGATAATCTCGGTCGTGCGACCCTGGAGGAGGGTGAGGAAGGGCGCGGTCCAGGCGTCCTTGCCCTTGAACTTGAACTTGAGCTTGCCTGGACGAGAGCGCGAGGACGAGTCAGTACAGGTGCGACTGCCGCGAGAGAGACCGGGAAAGGCAGACGCACACTTGGGCGTGCGATCGCCGTGCCGGGCGACGCAGATCGTGCTCTTGAGCGTCCACGACTTCTCGCGAGGCTTGTCGGGCTGGACGGCGACGGGCTTGGGGAGCGACGGCATCTTGCGCAGGCAGAAGTTGGTCAAGATCTCGGCGCACTTGTCGCTGTACGCGGTACGAGAGTCAGTCATCAGAGGCGAAGGAGCCGCAGAGAGAGAAAGGGAGCGAGAGGACGCACTAGTAGAAGTCGTTGCCCTTGACGAACGACCAGCCGTTGACGTCGATCACGTAGCTCTTGCCGCCGGCGCGCAACATGTCGAAGCCGCAGATGTTCTGCTTGAACGCGATCGAGATGTCGCGGGCCATCTTCTTCTCGGCGTCGCTCAACTGGCAGATGAACCGGATCTCCTTGCCCTCGGTGTTGCGCCGGACGATGCCGTCGACGACAGGCGACTTGCGCGTCTCGGCGTGCACAAAGTTGGGGCCGAGCGTGTACACCTTGATGTCCTCGGCGTTCTCGACGTCGACAAACTGCTCGTAGATGTAGCTCGCGTCGGTGCGCGGCATCGTCATGTTGGGCTCGTGCGCCGACGACTGGTTGCCGACCTGTACGAGGAGGTGAATGTCAGGATCGAGCTCGCGAGAAAGAGGCGCGCTGAGAGTGCGAGAGAGAGAGAGAGAGGGCGCACCTTGCGGAAGAGCCTGCGAGCGCCGCCTCCCTTGGCCTTGGGGAAGTAGATGTTGACGTTGTGGTTCTCGCCGCTGACGGGCTTCTCGACGAAGGGCTTGACCATCTTCTTGCCGTCGATGACGATCGTGTCGTCCTCCTCGAGCGCAAAGTCGCTCGTCGGGCGCGGCTTGTCGACGCGCACGCCGAGGCTCTGCTGGATCTGGTCGGCGATGGCCTTGTCGAGCTGCGGGCCGCCGTCGCGGTTGCACTCGAGGCGTGCCGGGGTCGGGACGCCGATCTTGTCGAGGATCTGGAGGACGACGCGGCGGTCCCAGAAGATCTTCTGTAGCGGCAGGTCGTTGACGCACACGGGCTTGCGCAGGTCGACGTAGGCGACTGCGAGAACGGTCCGAGGCGCATCAGGACAGGTTCTCAGAAGTGTTGGCGTAGAGGCAGGAGGGCGTACTGGCTTTGTCGATCGGGAACCCGTCCGAGTAGAACGAGATGAGGAAGTCGCACACGGGCCAGTTCTCGATGTCTGCACGTCGTGGTCGGCTTGTCAGAGACGCGCTCGACGGTCCAGGCCCAGAGAGACGTTCGACGCACCCTCGTCGAGGATGACTTTGTCGCCAAAGACGGTGATCTCGAACTTGCCCGTCGCGAGGAGGCGCGACAGGATGTTGCGCATCGGCCGGGAGCGCGCCTTGCGGTCCATGGCGGCGACACCTGCGCGCAGTGAGCAGCTTGTCAGTGTACCGGCCTCGGATCCGTCTGCAAGGCGTGGCCGCGGCGGGAGAGGTCGTCTCGAGGAGGTCCGCTGGTGAGGGAGGAGGGGAGGCAAAGACAGAGGGTGGCAGGGTAGGACGGCGGGCGATTGAGACGTACCGAGGCGCATCAAGGGCTCTGCCGGGGTCGACGGCTGGGTCGAACCGGGCGTCGACGACATGGTGTTGGAGGACGAGCGCCGATCGCGATGAGGCGGAGAGGGGAGGTGAGGAGGGAGCGGCGGCTGGTTCTGTTGCTCGCCGGTGGCTGCGAGGAGCTGGTCTAGCCTGCACTGCCTGGCGGTAGAGGCTCGCGCGGCGAGAGGAACGGTGGAGGAGCTCGTCCGAGTTCCTCTCACTCTCCCCACGTGGGCCCGCTCCTCTCACACTCGCTGTGAGCCTGCGCCAGCCACCGAGCCTGCTCCCCTGAGCCCAGCCAGAGCGCAGCGGCACCAGCACGCATCGCCCCGGGCCGTCGAGGCGTCATGCTCGCCATCCTCTCGCTCGCCGTCGTCGGCAAGCACGGCAACCCTCTCTTCGTCGGCTCGTACAGCAACAGGAGCGGCGGCCAGTCCGACCTCAAGTGGCACTATGCGGCTCACACCGCCCTCGACTACTTTGACGAGCGAGGTCCGTCCCCCCTCTCCTCGCCTCCTCTTCTTCGACTCTCTCGATGCGGCTCGCTGACTCTTGCCTCGTCTGAAGAACTGCCGCAGGCCAAGACGACCGAGAGCTACCTGGGCTTGCTGTACGCGATGGAGGACTATGCCGTGTGAGTCGGGCGCCCACCCCCCTCTTGTTCCCCCGCCTCCAGCACCAGGCCACCCCGCTGACCCTCGCCGTGTCCTCTGCAGCTACGGCTACCAGACCAACACGCGCGTCAAGTTTATCCTCGCCCTGTCCCTGGCAGACGCCGTCATCCGCGACGTCGACGTCAAGACCGTGCGTCCTCCGCTCGCCGTCCTTCCTCCCGCCTCTTCGTCGTCCTGACGTTCTCTCTCTCGACGCCGCAGATCTTTCGCGCCATGCACAATGCCTACATCTCCTACCTGTCGAACCCGTTCACCTCGCCCGCGAACGACAACCCCGCCGTCCCGGCGCCGCCCATACGCAGTCTCAAGTTTGAGAAGGCCATGTCCGCCATCGCTGGACGTACGTCGCCCGAGGCCGGTGAGCCCTGAGGCCGTCGAGGCGCACGAGTCGAGGACCCGCAGTACGCCGTACCGTGTTGTAACACCAAGTTCGCCCGCCGTCGTCGCGCCTGTCGAGCCCTGGTCCGGCATCGGCCGTTCTCGCTTCTGCCTCTCTCGCCGCCTCTTTCCCGCCCCTCGTGCCCCTTCATCCCTTGTCATCATCGCGTCTTACTCGTCGTCCCGCCCTGCCGCTCGAGTCCCGCAAGGAGGGAGCGCAGGAGGCCTCGGCAACCGCGCTTCCTCGTTGGCCCCACGGGCTCGAGCAGCTGCGGCTTAGCTGCGGACGCGACATCGAGCTCCCGCGCCGCACAGTGACAAGCCCTCGCGAGGACGCAGAGGCGCTTGACAGATACGCGGCGCACATTCTCTTGACTCGGCTCGCTCGCGACGTCGTCGCGCTCGACGATGCGCTCGAGCCTCCTTCTTGGCTTCTTCCGGCCTCGCGACCCGCCCTCGCTTCTTTCGGCGTCTCCTGTCCCCGTCGGCGGCCTCGTCGCGGAGCAGGCCCCGCGCGAGCGCCTCTCCGCGACGCTCGCTTCCTCTTTCTCCCCCTCTCTTTGCCTCCTCCTCCTCCTCCTCCAACGTCCTGTCTCCCATCCCATCCTTCCCCTGACCCTCACGCTCCCTCGTACCCGCCCTCGCCCCGTCGCAGTACCTCGTCGAGTCGATCGAGCGCTGGAAGAAGCCGCACGAGTTCTCTCAGGCCATCCGCGACGCCGGCTTCGTCACGCCCGACGGCGACGGCCACGAGCCGCTCATGTTCAACATTGCCGCGATCTACACGGGCGCCAAGGTTCAGAGCGAGGGAGGTCGGGGCGGGCGGCGATGGCGGCGAGGGTGGGTCGGCTCGAGGGTTGGGAGAAGGGGAGAGGAGGGGGTTCTGTTGTACTGGCGTCGTCTGCTCGCAACTCGTTCGACTCGCACAGGTCTTTCTTCCGCCCCCAGAGAACGACGAGGGCCAGCTCGAGGGCCGTACTCTGAGCCTGGAGCGCGAGCGAGTCCAAGCCTCACGGGCGCACGCACAACGAGCCTCCTCTCTCTCAGTCACAGTGTCTGCATAGTGGCTCGCCTCGTCGACTGAGAGCCACCGTGCGCCTGGCCCGGCTCTCAAGCGCCTGTGAGCGAGCCGAGGACGACAGCTGGCAGTTTCGGCCACGGGGCGCGGGACCGACCAATCAGAGGCGACCGACGGCAAGCCGACTACGTCGAGTCGGATCTGGCTGCGCCTGCAGGCGCTCGTCACTACGCTCTGCCTGCCTGTTGAGCCTCTCGAGAGACTCGTGAGGGCTCTCGGTGGGCTGGGATCGAGCGGCGCAGCGGCGCACGAGCGCGAAGCGAGTCGAGCGGTCGGCCCTCCTGCTCGACGTCGTTTCGCGCTGAGCGACGTCGCGCCTGCGTTGCGATCACGGCTCTTAGCTTGGTCGTCTTCGGCCAGCTTGAAGGAGACGTACGGACGCTGTTTCGGCAGTGGGTCAGGTCAATTCCCGCCCGGCGACGCCGCGGACTCTGCCCGGCCCCTCTTCTCGCGATTTTGCGGTCCTTGGCTCTCGAGCTCCACCTCTGCTCGCTCGACGCAAGCGACACTCGGACAGCGTCTTCGTCCTTTCCTCGTCGAGATGTCGTCGATCGTTCCTGCTCGCATCAGTTCCGCGAGAGGGCTGTTGGTCGCCAAGGAGGCGATCCGCACCGGTCTACCACCTTTCGTGCTCGAGCAACACCTTCAAGAGCACCTCATCGGAACCAATGTCGTGCGTCTCTCATTCTTAACCCCTCGAACGAGAGTGCCGACGTGCCCTCCCTTACAACCAGGCCGTCTACTTCCACCTTCCCGCCGTCATCGAGTCGTTCTGCAACTTCTTCCGGGCAGCAGGCTACGTTGGCCCGGACAGCTGGTACGACGAGCACGGTACCGAGCGAGCGCCGTACCATCTGGACAAGGGCGAGTGCACGGTCGTCAAAGGCGCAGGAACTGGTTCGTCCGCTCGAAAATCTCTCTCTCTCGCTCGCTCGACGCCTCGAGCCAGCCGTATAGACCTGACCCTTCTTTCCGCAGCCGATCACCCGTTCGTCGTCGTCACCAGATCGTACGACGAGCGCGTTCGCGCCGTCGACATCGACTACGCCTTCTCGCGGTTCCAGATCGCCCACCCGCAGCGCAAGTTCCCCAACACGCACGACATGTACATGCTCGCCGGCCCTGCCCTCATCCTGCATGACAAGGCTCGCGACAACCGGAACCCGACGCCGACCATGACTGCGTTCAACGCGACGAACCGCGGGACTGAACCGCTCACGATCGATAGCCGTGCGCACCCTTTCCTCCCCTCTCTCATCCTCAAACTCTTCGGAACTCTCCCCTGACACTCGTGAGCTCGCCCTGCAGGTCACCTTGGCACGCCCGGGCTCTGCAGCGAGCCCGACGTGTCGATCTTGCCCGCCGGCTTCAACGCGCACACGATGCGCGTCGTCTGGACCTTCCTCCGCCCCGACCCGTCCGCCCTCCCGCTCCAAAGCATCGTCGCCGACGAGCACGGGACGCACCACCTGTGGGACCAGCCCGGTGTTGCCTCGCCGTCGGGGTTCCTCCCGACGGGCTGGGGGCCGGCGGTCGAGGTGACGTGGGCCCTGAGCATCGAGATGTTCGACCACATCGTCGACGCCGTCGCTCGTCAGGAGGCCCACTTCCACATCGTCTTCAGCTCGAAGCACGCCGAGACGGTCGCCGAGGTGCGCCGGCTCCTCGGGCAGTCGGCGCCGAGCTCGCTCGGCAAGGCGCCTTTCGTCGCGACACAGCGAGGAGCCGAGCGTGTGCAGACTCTGCGGCGAGGGTCGACGGCGTAGAGGGAGAGCTCGGAGCCGCGGTGGGCGTTCGATACTGCGCATCTTCCTCCTCGCCCGACCTCGTCCTCTGTAGCGCCCTTTCCCTCTCTCTCCCGCCGCATAGGCCTGAATCTCATCCCTCGTCTCCCTCGCGTGAACTTGCGAGCTTCTCGCCACCTGGACTGCTTTGCGAGAAGAAAGCTTTGCGCGAGTCGACCTTCTCAAGTTGAGTCGAGGCGTTGGCTCGCCCTTTCTGGCCGCTCTCGCTTGCCCGTCGTGCCCGCTCTCGCTCTCACAGCCTGAGAGGGACGATTGAGGACGGCAACTTGTGCAAGAATAGTCTACGCAAGGTGAAATGCGAGCCTCTGTCCACCGACCGGTCGCTGCGGCCCGCCGCGACGACCCCTCGCGTCCTCCCTCGCCCTCTCGCCGCACCCTCACGCGCTGTACCGAGCGACGTCCTTGCAGAACGCGAGCCAGTTGGCGCCAAAGCGCTTGTAGACGTCCTCCTTGTCGAGCGAGACGTCGGTGATGAAGACGGCGGCGGCGCGCGGCACGATCTGGCGGACGGTGGCCGCGAGGGCGGTCGAGGCGTTGCCCGTGTACGTGTGGAGCATGATGGCCGACTTGGGCACGAGGGCGGACGAGGGGAGCGAGGCGGTGCTGCGCGAGAAGAAAGAGAGGGAGAGGGAGAGGTCCGGGCGTCAGTACGTCGCGACGGCGAGAGAAGGAGCGGACCGAGTGCGACGCACCCCTTCCACTCGTTGGCGTACGTCTCGAACGAGACGACGATGTCGGCGTACTTGTAGAAGTTGGCGCTGACGACCGTGCCCGGGTTGAACACGACCTGCGTGTGGCCGGCTCGTCAGGAAAGGGGGCACGACGACAGGAACGACGAGGAGAAACCTGACGACGCACCGTGCTCTTGCCCTTGGAGCCGAAAGCTGCCCTCACGGCGTTGGCGTAGCCCGAGTAGAGCGCGAGGTTGGTCTTGGTCGGGTCCCACGCCGCCTCGTCAAAGAAGATGCCGTCGAGCTTGGCGGTCGAGCCGGCCTTGTCGACCTTGATCGAGCTCCACTTCTTGTACGTCGCGACGTCGGCTTTGACGGCGGCGGCGGCGCGGTCGCCGTAGCCGGTCGGGACGTAGCCGATGAAGGTCGAGGTCGGGAGCAGCTTGCGCAGGCGAGGGACGCAGTACATGGACGGGTCGGTCGGGTCGGTGACGGGCCCCGAGTTAGGGTTGAAGATGAGGATGAACTCGAGGGACGGGTTCTCGGCGCTGTGACGGCGGAAAGGGAGGGGAGGGAAGGCGCGAGGGCAAAAGTCAGAATCGGGCTCGTCTTCGAAGAGGGGAAAGGGAGGGGGACGCACGCTGCCTGCTGAAGCTCTGGCCAGCAGTCCTCGCTCCACTCGTAGAGAGGGAGGATGACCTTGGTGGCCGACGCGACGGCGGCCGCAGCGGCGACGACGAGGAGGCTCAGGCGCATGATCGGGTCGAGGTGAGGGAACGAGGGACCAGGGACGAGGGAAGGGAGAGGGAAGGATGGACGAGGGAAGAGAGAGGTGAGAGGTGCGTGGCTGCGGAACAGGAGGGTGTCAGGCTTGGCGTGGTCCGTTCAAGAGAGAGGGAAGCGAACGAACTGGTCCGTTTGGGCCGTCAATTGCCGGTCGTCGGGCGTTGAAGTTGTGCGCGCCCGATCGTCTGGGCCGGCTGCAGTGGCTGCGCAACGAGAGGCGCTGTCAGCACGCGCGTTCTCCTGCGAGCGGACGACAGACGGTCGACCGCGAGGAGCGAGGACGACGGGGGCGCACCTCGAGGGAGCGACGAGGCGGGACTTGAGGTGGATGGTGCACGGTTGGGCGTGTAGATGTGGGCACACTGCAGCGTGGGGCAGGTGACGAGCAGCTTCGAGCGACGAGGTGAGAGCGGTGAATGGACGCCGGATGCGGTCCAGTTGTGCGATCGGCCTCGTCCGGCGTCCCCCCCTCTTCCTCGTCGACCACGGCCTCCTGCTGGCTCTGCTGCAGCACACACCGGCCCCCAGCCTTGTCAGGCAACCGCCCACCCGACTCGCCACTGCCCGCGCCCCGCGCTCGACCACCACACCCGACCTCGTCCTCATCACCTCGCGATCGCCTCCACGCTCCACCACGGTGCGCCGACCATCTCTCCAGTCTTTCTCTGTGCCCCAGCTGACCTCGCAAACGCCTTGCACTCCTCTCCTCCCTCGACAGAACCTCTGCCGCCTCCCTGGCTCCGCCTCCTCCTCCTCCTCCCTCGCCCGCTCGACACCTCCCTCGCCCGCGCCCCCGCCCACTTGCGCCATCGATGCCTCTGCGGCTGCTCGGCCTCAGCTTTCACGCCGTCGTCCGCCAACCTCGGAATCGCGCTCCCTCTGCTCGCGCCCACCGCTCGCGCCGACTCGCGTGCGAGCGAGGCAGCACGCACAAGCTCACGCACGCACCTACTCGAAGCGGGCCCCTGTCCGTCCGCTTGCTCGGCCGGCGGGGCGGCGGGTTCCTCTCACTGCGCTCGTCCGCCCGCGGACTTTCCGGCCTCGGCGATGGCTCGCGGGCCCTTTGCAGCTCGCCCTCGCTGCGAGCTTCTTTTCCTCGCTGCATCTTGCTGCACAGCTCTCGCGTCAAGATGAGTCGCGTACTCGCCGACTTGAACGAGGGGCCGCAGCGCCGTCCGCTCGGCCACCCTGGTCCTCGCGGTGCGTCGCATCCTCCTTGCGATTTCTCAACTCAGCGACTGACACCCTCCTCGCGTCGCAGAACCTCGCATTTTTCTCCTGCCCGACAATCTCAAGTTCCTCAACAAGCGCGAGCCACTCGAGCCCGCGCTCAACCCGCCGAAGAGACGGCTCCCTTCCATGATCCCTGGTGCGTCGGCCCGCCCTCTCGTCGCGAGCCTCTCTTCTGCAGGAGACTGAAGCACCTGGCCCACAGCTATCGACGAGCCCGAGCCGAACCGCGACCGCTTGAGCTGTACGTCCTCTCGCCCTCGTCGAGAAACCTGCTCGAGCACGATCCTGACACGCTTTGCCCGTCCAGCCGCACGCGCGCAACACCTCATTGCGCAGCGGGGCATGAGCGCAATTGGCCTGTCGAGCCTGCACGGCGACGCCAACGAGGACCTGTCTCGAGCGGTGCGTCCCTCTCTCCTCCTCTTTCCCTCCTCCCTCTCGTCCTTGGCCCGTCTCTCTTTAGCAACGCTGACTCCTTGTCCTCTCGACAGTTTGCAGCTATGCATGGGCACGTCATCATCGCTCGCTTCCGCGAGTGGTTCGTCCATCAGGTCCTGCCGCCTCCCCTCCGCCAGAACGCCTGGCACCTGCCAGCGCACCAGCCCGGTCGGCCGATGATCTTCCGGCCCGATACCGGTGATGGAACGTCGGCCAACCCGCTCAAGATCGTGTGCCCCGCGGTCCGCGTGCCCGTCCTGTCGTCGCCGCTCGGCTGGGTCGCGACAGCCGACGGAGCACGCGGGATCGCGACGCTCGCCGGGCCGACGCTCGTGCCCATCAAAGGCGTTCGCGGACCCGAGTACACGCACGCGGCGCTACTGTGGAGCAACGGCCAGCTGGGCAGCCAGGGCGAGCCGGCGCCGTTCGTGCTCGATTCGAGGTCCCGTGCGTCAGACGCTCGTTCCCCTTCTCCCTTCCTCCCTTTCCGCAAGCCCCACCCTGACCCGCCTCTCCCGCACCCCGCAGCAAACCTCCCTGAAGGTGCCGGCGCCTACCTCGCCGCCGGCGCACCCGCCGTGTTGTGGCGCGCGCTCGTGTCGCCAAGGACCGTCATCGCCTCCTGCCGCAGCGCTCCCCCTCGCTCGACCACCTACTGCCTCCAAATCTTCCACGGCGCCAGACCGCCGACACACGTCCACGTCGAGTTCGACTCGGCTTTCGACGCGGCCCTTCACGGAACGGGCCTCGAGGTGCGCAGCGAGGCCGCGAGGTGCGCGCCCGTGCCGCGAGGGTCCGACAAGGCGACGGTTTTCAGGCGTCGCGGTGGGCAGTAGAGCGGGCGTGCAACGATGTACTGTGCAGCTGTCCAGCGGCGAGTCGGCGAGAGCAAGGCGCGCTCGACGAGAGAGAGGCTCGGACCTCGTCCTCCTTTCCGAGACGGCCGCTCGGCTCTTTCTGCTCAGCGCTTTCTGCGCAGCTCATGAGCGAGATGCCGACACCCCGTGCACGAGAGAGAGAGAGCGTGGCTTTGCTTGTGACGCCGCAACTCGAGACGGGCCTCTCGAACGCTCAGGCCTGTTCGACCGTCTTGCGAGCTGCCCTCTCGTGCTCGCTTTCCGTACCCTTGCGCACCTCTCGCGATGGCGAGGAAGAGAGAAGGAAGAAGAGAGCATACAACAACAACGAGCTACACCTCGTCACGGCCCTCGTCCCGCACGGGCCCGCTCGACTCAGCGCAAGACGACGCCCTGGCCCCGGACGGCCAAGTAGGCCTGGATGACGGCCGGCTGGAACGTGCGCAGGACGTCGTACACCTCGGGGTTGTGGTACCGGAGCGTCGACTTGGGGTCGGTGTACTTGGCCTGCGAGAGCGAGGACGGGCGCGTCGAGGGAGGAGGGAAGGAGAGAGGGAAGACGAGCAGCGTCAGTCACGGACGACAGACGGCGTGTCGCGAGAGGCTCGAGGCTGTCGACGAGGTGACCCTTGACGAGTCCCGACCGAGGGTCGGCGCGAGGCGAGGGAGGAGGGAGGAAGCGACGCACCTCGAGGCCGGTCACGTCGCAGTAGCGCTTCTGCGGCAGCAAGCTCGGCGGCGCCTCAATAGACGCGTCTGCTCGACGTGAGGGAAGTCAGTCGACGTGGCTCGAGGAAGCCTGAGAGGGACGAGGAAAGAGAGGGACGCACAGCTGATGACCTCCTGGAACGCGTCCTGCAGCCTCCTCTCGGTCTCTGCCGCTCTCGCAATGTCCGCCTCTGTCGGCTCCCTCGCCGCAGCCGTCCCCTCGCCCTGCATGTCGGCGTCCTGCGCGGGCGTGGGTGCGGGCCCGAGGTCCTCGTCGATGCTGGCGAGGACGCGCAGCTTGCGGTCCTCAAGGAGGCGGTCGACGCGCTCGCGCTCGAGGGCGAGGATCTGCTTGAGCGACTTGTTGCGCTTGCCCTGGCCGGCGCCCTGGCCCGGGCGCGAGTAGTTGGGGTTGCGGAAGGGTCGGGGCGCGTCGGCGAAGTTGAACTCGTCGGCGGTGTACTGCGGGGACAGCGAGGGGGTCAGCGCGTGCACACAGTGCAGCTCGAGCTGCACGGGTGGACCATGCATGCTCGGGCGAGGCGAGAGGGCGGGACTGACGGGCTGAGAGGGCGAGGGTTCGACGCTGTAGCGAGGAGTCGGGGCCCTGTTGCGGCGTGCGGGCAGGTGTGAGCTTGGCTCTGTGAGTAGACTGAGAGGGAGCAGGGATTCACATGGCTGGCAGTATGGGAGAAGGAGGAGCAGTCGTCGTCGTCGTCGCCGTCCTCATCTCGCTCCACCCACAATGGACTCGCTCGCCGACGAGCTCGACCAAGTGCGGCACAGGGCCCGAGCTGCTCACGAGGGCAACCTGAGCCACGTCGAGGCCATCCTCGCCCGCCTCGAGCACGCGCGAGCCCACCTCGCCTCGCCCCCACCACCACCATCCACCGACTCGCCTCGAGACGGCCCTGCGCCCCTCGAACCGACACACGGCTCGAGCCTCGGAGACGACCTCCTCCCGCTCAGCTCGTTCCTCAAGACGACAAACGCCCAGAGCGCTCAGCTACACAAGGACTGGGCAGCCGCCATCTCGCGCCTCGCCAAATCCGCCGACAAGGTACGCCCTACGCCTCCCTACAGACTCACACGACCGCCACTGACTCGTGCGTCCCCCTCGCAGCGCTTTGGGCCGCCGCCGCCGCCCCTCTTCCCTCCTCCTCCTCGACCTCCCCCACCTGCGTCGCTCCACCCGCAACTCGCCGCCCTCGCACCCGACCCTGCAGCAGCAGCAGCAGCCGCTTCGACCTCGTCGGCATCCCTCGACCTCGACGACCCGACCCCGTTCTCGTCACCCGACGTCGCCGTCGCCCTCAACCAGACCATCGCGACCCACCTCGCCCGCCTCGGCGCCTTCGACGCCCTCTCGACCTTCCTCACCGAGTCCGGCACCCCCACACCGCCCGAGCTCACCGACGCCCTCCTCGCCCAGCTGCGCGAGCTCCACGCCATCCTGGCCGAGCTGCGCGACGGCACGTGCACCCGCGCCCTCGACTGGGTCGACCGACGCGGCCCCGACGCCGACCCGGGGCACGAGCTCGAGTACGCCCTGCGCCGCGAGGAGTTCATCCGCATCGTCCTCGCCGGCTCATCGAGCGACGCGGCGGCAGCTGCGGCGACGGCGGCGGCAGCACGAGGAGGCGCCTCGGACGCGATGGAGACCGACACGGCGTCGACGTCGGCCCCGGGCCCGAGCGAGCCTCGTCTCGGCTCCCTCGCCCGGCGCAAGTCGTCCCTCGCGTCCCTGCCCGGCGGTCAGGGCGACCCGTCGAGCGCGCACTCGCCGCCGCCGCCGCCTCACGTCCGCGCCGCGCTCGACTACGGCGGCCGCCACTTCCGCCGCCTCATGACGCCCGCCCGCGCGCACGACATCTGCGCCCTCCTCACCTGCCCCCTGTACCTCCCGCTCGAGCGCCTCGTCGCGTCGCCGTACGGCGCCCTGTTCCTCCCCGAGGCGCGCGCCCGGTCAACGAGCGCGCTCGCCGCCAAGTTCGCGACGGCGTTCCTCGAGGGCTGCGGCCTCCCGAGCGAGAGCCCGCTCACCGTCGTGACGGACGTCGGCGGTGGAGGAGCGCTCGCCAAGATCATGAAGGTGCGCGCCGTCATGAAGGAGAAGCGGACCGAGTGGAGCGCGGTCGGGGAATTGCCTGTGCGTCGCCAGTTCACCTTTCCTCTCAGCCTGAGCCCATCAGGATGCGCTCGCGCACACCTGCTTGTCTCTGCGGCAGAGACGCCGGGACTGACGACCCTTGCACGCACCCTTCCCCTTTCGCCCTCGTCTGCAGGTCGAGATCCCGCTCCCCCTCCCGTACCGGTTCCACTCGATCTTTGCGTGCCCCGTCTCGAAGGAGCAGAGCTCGGCGCAGAACCCGCCCATGCTGCTCCCGTGCGGCCACGTCATCGCTCGTGAGAGCCTCCAAAGGCTCGCGAGGGGAACCCCGTGCGTCGCGCTCGTTCCTCTCTCTCTCCCTCTCTCTATCGTGCTCCCCCTGCTCGACTATGGTCGAGTAGAGTGGAGTGGCACGCATGGTCGGTTGTAGCGACGTCCACTGACCTCTCTCGTCCCTCCCTCCTCTCGCCCGCCCGCAGCACCCTCAAGTGCCCGTACTGCCCTGTTGTCTCGCACATGAGCGCCTGTGTGCGCGTGCACTTCTGAGCTCCTCCCCTCCCTACCCCTTCCCCTCCGTACACTTGCAACGATGTTGTCTTCCTTCCCTCGTTCCGCTCGATCGTCCCTCAGAGAGGCTCGACCGCCGTCCAGCCCTCGACACCATCAACGAGGTGCGTCCCCTCTCTCTTTACTCCTCACTCGAGGCGCGACAGGCGACTGACTGAGTCGCTCGCTCGCCCGCAGACGTTCGTCGCCGCGCTCGCACCTCTCGCTCGAGCGTCCGCTCCCCTCTCCTCATCGCCCGCACTCTCGCCGCTTTCCGTCGTACGCCCGCCCCTCGTCGCCCGTCACGCTACGGAAAGTCCTCGGCCGACCGTGCTCGCCGAGGGCGATCGTCTCGTCGCTCGACCGCGCCTTTCCGGCCTTTCCGGCCTTTCCGCCCTTGCTCTCCCTCGCTCGTTCTCCTCGACAAGATGGAGGAGGACCTCGCCCATGCGCCGCGGTGCTCGATGTCGAAGGTCGGCCAGATCGGCGTGTGGGTCGTGCAAGGCTTCGACGCCGCGTGCGAGGCGCACCAGGCCGTCGCGCCCGACAGTGGCGAGAGGAGTTATGCGCTCACTGGTGCGTCGCCCTGTCCTCCCTTGACTCTCTTGCTCTCGAGGCACAGTCAGTGACTGACCTTCGCCCTCGTCGACAGGGTTGGCGGCGGCGTGCGAGCTCATGAACGACATGAAGTGCGAGTCCACCCGACTCGCGCGCAAGGTCCTCGTTCCGTCGCACTACCTGAGGTCCGCCCACCTCTCACACGCCGCCTCAGTCGACCCGATAACTGACCATGTCGTCGATACGCAGCGTGTCCATCATGCCCGTCGTCTTTGACGAGGTCGATGACCAGCAAGTCGTCGAACTCGAGCGGGCCGATCGACGAGCACTCTCGCATGTCGCGGTGAGCACCCAGGCTTTTCGTATCGCCTCGTGCATGTGACTGACCTGGATCGACGCAGCACATCACCTCGGCCGGCGGCAGGCTCATGTTCGTCAGCGACCCGAGCGCTCGAGCGCAAGTCGCCTCTCTCCCTGCGAGGGCATCCGGCCTCCACCCTGACGCTCCTTCTATCCACAGGCATCAAGAGTCTGTCGTGGACTACGAGATCCAGGTCGACACGGACAAAGCCCTCGTCGCGCCCAGGCGCACCCACGTCGACAAGTTCTTTTGGCAAACCTCGTCCTCGGGCGGCGCGAGCTTCCTTCCCCTCGTCTCGACCGGCCCCTACATCCTCCTCACGAGCGTCCTCAAGCTTCGCGACGCCGCTGCGCACCGCCTCGCCAACCCGCACGCCGCCCACGTCCACGACAAGGTCGTTGTCGCTGAGGTCCTCGCTCTCGCGCTCCTCGCCGACATCTCCAAGGCCGAACCGACGCACGCTCAAGGCGTCAACGAGTCGTCATGGATCGCTTTCGCCGACGCAGCACCCGGCGCCGACATCGTCGCGGCAAGGGCCTTTGTCGAGCAGGGCGCACTCGGCACCGACGTCGCGCGCGAGGTCGCGCAGTGGTGCAAGGAGCACGCACGACCTGACGACCACTCGGGCAGCCCTGTCGCCGCCAAGTCGATCAAGCATGCGCTCGACTGGGTCAAGCAAGTCCTGCAGGTGCGCCGCACGGTCCCTCTCCCCTCTTTCTCTCGCCCTCTCCCTCGCCGACACGGGCGTTCGACTGACTCGCACGCCCATGTCCCTCCACAGAGCGCACCCGGCATCCATGGGCAGGGCAGGTACAACCCGCCGCCGGCCGTCGAGCGCCGTTCGCTCGGCGAGGCGTCGCGCGCACGCTTTGTCCCCGAGGCTCGCCGCCTCGCGTCGGGCTTTTGAGCGAGGACAGCTGTAGCGCATCTTTGCATTCTCTTTATCGTCTGCGCGGTCGTGGATCGTACGAGAGCGAGGTCTGCGAGAACAGCGGGGAGCTCGACAAGTGCGCTTCGTCCGCGAGACGTTCGCCGTCATCTCGCGGCCCCGCTGCACACGCTCGCGTGCTGCCCGTGGCATGCACCTGCGGCTCTCTCTCTCGACAAGCTTTGCGCTCGCGGTGACTTCTCGAGCGCGACAACGAGCGCAAAGAAGTGAACGAGCGTTGACTGCCCGCCCGCTCGGACCCTGCCGCCACGCCTCGCTTCGCCGCACCTGCGTCGGCGGTCGTCGCTTCTCGGACGGGAGCGGAACACCTCGTACGCGAGTCAAGAGCGAGTCCGAGGGAGAGGTGAGGCGCGTCGGAGCCAAGTTTGGCTTTCGGCCGCGGACGGAAGTACTCGAGATGGCGCCAGAGCTGCCCCTCGCACTTCTCTCGCTCGCACCACACACCTGCTGCATGCTCGCACGCCACACCTGCAGCTCCCGCCTCGCATCCAGCCGCACCCGCCTAGCTCTCGTGCCTCGCCTCCTCGTCACCCCGACCCCACTCCTGTACCTCGGCACTCGTCTAGCTCGACCGTCAAGCTCCGCCAGTGCAGCACCGATGGCTCAGCAGCACAAGGACCACAAGGACTTTGCGACCAGCAACTTCTCCAAGTCAGGTGCGCTCCCTCTCCCTCCCTCCTCCCTCTCGGCCGACGGACCGCGAGGTGCTCGTCGTCCTGGCGCCGTAGCCCCGCGCTCGCATCCCGCGACCGCAAGTTGACCACAAAAGACCCTGCATCAGGTGCCTCGGGCCTGTACGACCGCGCTCGTCCGACCTATCCTGCCCAAGCACACGCCCAGATCCTCGACCTCCTCCCACCCTCGCCTCAAGGCGCACACGTCGTCGAGCTCGGTTCCGGCACCGGCCTGTTCACGCGTGGCTTCCTTCAAGCCGCGCTTGAGCGCGAGAAGAACGAGGGCGGCAAGAGGGTCGCGAGGTTGACGGCGGTCGAGCCGAGCGAGGGCATGCGGGCCGGGTTTGACAAGGGTCTCGAGAAGGAGGGGCTTCTCAAGAGCGGGATACAGGTGAGCTGTGTCGATGGAGCGTTCGACAAGGTCCCGGTCGGCGACGGCGAGGCGGATTTGGTGCGTCAAAGCTCCCTTCTCTCCTTTTCCTCCTCCCTTCTGTCACCTTTCTTACGCGCACTTGAGCCCCGCAGGTCGTCATTGCGCAGGTGAGCCCCCTCATCTCTCCTCGACCCGTCGCACGAGCCTGACTCTCTGTCTCTCCACGCGCAGGCCTGGCACTGGACGGGTACCTCGCAGACGAGCGCCGTCCGCGAGATCGGGCGCATCCTCAAGCCCGGCGGCGCATGGTGCCTCATCTGGAACCTCGAGGACCGCAACGTCGGCTGGGTCGCAGGGCTGCGCGACGCGTACGAGCAGTTCGAGAGCGGTACGTCTCGCTTTCCCTCTCTCGATCCTGCGACCGGGCCAAGAGACTCACATTACGGCCCTCTTGCAGACACGCCGCAGTACCGACACGGCCTCTGGAAGAAGATGTACGCCGAGCAGGACTATCACGACCTGTTCACCGAGCCGTCGCACGCCAAGTGTGCGTCCTTGCCGTCCCTCCCCCTCCCTTTCTCTTTCTCTCTTGCTCTCGCTCTGACCTTCTCTCGCTCTCCCACAGTCCATCGCGCCCTCCCGACGACCGAGGCTCTCGCCGTCGACCGCGTCTTCAGCAAGAGCTACATCACGGCGCTCACCGACTCGGAGCGCTCGGACCTCGAGCAGCGCTTGCGCGAGACGATTCGGCGTGGCGAGGGCCGCGAGTGGATCGACGAGGAGCAGGGCATCTTTGCCTACCCGTACGAGACGGATCTGTTCGTCGCGAGGCGGAAGTGAGGGAGGAGGAGGAGTGACGGGCACGTTCGAGGAGGGAGACGGGCGAGCACGAAGGCGACGATGATCGTAGAAAAAGCTGCAGTGCGAGATCTATCTGTCTACAACAACCGAGAGAGCCTCGTCTAGCGCAACTCCTTGACG
Organism: Rhodotorula graminis WP1; assembly: GCF_001329695.1. Classification (NCBI taxonomy): domain Eukaryota; kingdom Fungi; phylum Basidiomycota; class Microbotryomycetes; order Sporidiobolales; family Sporidiobolaceae; genus Rhodotorula; species Rhodotorula graminis. The sequence continues at coordinate 253,975 of NW_017264934.1, forward strand.
AGCTCCTTGAGACGCTCGTACTCTGGCTCGTCCTCGAAAGCGCTCCGAGTCCGGCCGAGGAACGTCCTGACGAGGCTCCTCGCCTGGAACTTCCAGTCGGGCGCGACGAGGCCCGACCCGTCCTTGCGCTCCTTGTCGCCATAGTTCTCGAGCATGCTGACGAGCGAGTCGACCTGCTCGGCCGCGTCGACGAACTTGGCCCGGTCGTGCTCGACCGTCGAGTCGGTGACGACGCCGGCGCGGTACGCCTTGAGGTGGGCGTCGAGCGCGGCGGCGTAGTCGCCCTGCCACAGGGCGAGGCGGGCGTGGGCGCGGAAGATGCGAGGCGAGTCGTTGATGCGAGGGAGGATGGTCGTCTCGACGAGGTGGGCGACGGGGCGGTACAGGCCCTTGCCAAAGTTGGGGTTGACGCTCACCTCGCCGCCACCGTTTGCCGACGAGGCCGTCGTGCCGTCGTCGTCGTGACCGCGCGTGACGGCGTCGACGAGCTTCTCGAGGACCTCGAGGTCGACGGCGTTCTCACCGTCCTTGTCGATGCGCATGCGGACCATGCGCTCGAGGGCCCGGCACGCCTCGCTCAGCTCGCCGACGTCCATCGAGACGACCATGTAGTTGTACCACAGGCGCCACGAGTCGTACGAGTACTTGATGGCCTGGCGCAGGCACTGGAACGCGGCCCGCTTGCGCGAGAACGGGAGCGTGACGACGGGTGCCGCACCGTCCTCCTCGCCGGGAGCGACGACAGCCGCAGGCGCAGACGGGTCGGCGGCGACGACGTCCGGGACCGTCGGCGCCTCGTCGAGCTCCTCGTCCCACTCGGCGGCGGCACCGCCGGCGGCGACCTCGCGCGTGTCGCCCTCGAGCTCGCCGCGCCGCAGGTGGCAGCTCGCGAGGTTGCTCCAGCTCTCCGAGTCCTCGCCGTCGAGGCCGACGCACCGGCCGAACGCGTCCTGGGCGCCGGCCCAGTCCTCGAGGCGCATCGAGGCGCACCCGAGGAGGAACCAGGTCCTCGGGAACAGCGGGTTGATGCCGAGCGCGAGGCGCAGCGCGACCTTGACCTTGTCGTACTCGCCCGCCGTGAAGTAGACGGCGCCGAGGCTGCGCTGGGCGCGCGACGACGTGTGGCCGCTCACCTCCCACGCGCGCTCGTAGTGCTCGGGCTTGCGCTCGAGCTCGCCGAGGGTGCACCACAGCTTGGCCTCGCGCTTCTCGCCGCCGCGGAACGTGCGCGCACCGGCGCCCTTGCGGTCGTGCATGACGGCGTCGCTCTCGCTCTTGGCGCCCTCGAGCAGGTCCCGGATGACCTGGACGCCGCGGTCGGGCCGCTCGAGCGTCATCCAGCACCGAGCGACCTCGTCCCACATCTCGAGGCGGGTGAAGATGTCGAGCGCCGACTTGACGACGCCGAGCGACGTGTACCGGACGGCGAGCTCGCGCTCCATCTCCCACGCCGGCGGGAGGTTGAGCGCGTGGAACTGGGCGAGGCGCTCTCGCGCGGCGGCGACGTCGGCGTCCTTGACGGCGGACGAGATGGCGCTGATCTCGGTCGGCGAGCCGTCCTTGAGCTGGTCGACGAGGGCTTGCATCTGGAGGACGCCGCGCTCGACGGTGCGGGACCGGCCCGCCTCGCCTCGGCACCGCAGGAGGAGCGCCATGCTGTGCACCGACCAGTTCTGCGGGTCGTCGAGGACGCGAGCGACGAACGCGCTGATCTGGGACGACGACAGGACGTCGGCCGACAGGTGCATGAGGGCGGTCGGCGCGGGCAGGGTCGCGAGCGACAGCGACAGGAGGACGGCCTGCGAGAACGGCGAGATCGACGGCTGCTCGGACGGGTCGAGGCTACCGAGCGCCGCCGGGTCGGCGTCGTCGCCTGCTGCGGCCGGCGCTGCTGGTGCCGCCTGGCCCTCGCCCGTCGAGGACGCGGTGAACGCCGTCTTCTCGAGGAGCGTGTCGTCGTTGAGGTTGAGCACCTCGGGCACGACCGCCTTGCCCGCCTCGCCGTCGCTCGCCGCCTCGTTGGCCCTGGCCTCGCTCGCTCGCGCCGCCGCCGACGCCGCGCTCGTCTCGTCGCGGGCGAGGACGACGAGCTGCGTCTTCTCGTCGACCTGCCACTTGGTGCGCTTGCCCATGCGGCCCGTCAACTCCCACTCGAGCTTGACCTCGTCGGCGGCCTGCTGCGCGAGGTCGCTCGCCTCCTTCTGGGCGCGGCTGTGCGGGCTCGCGCGCGAGAGGAGCGTCGCGAGGAGCGACAGCGACAGGGTCGTCGTCGCGCGGTCGGCGCCGTGCGGGAGGGCGAGGCGCAGGGCCGAGGCGGACGAGGCGATGTAGGCGGGCAGGGGAACGGGCTCGTCGAGGATCTTGAGCCACATGATGCCGGCGCGCAGGCGCCACGTCGCGAGCGACGGGAGGCGGGTTGCCCATTGCGGGCCGTACGGCTCGTTCGAGTTGGCGGCGGCGGACGAGGTCGAGGCGGTGGAGGACGAGGACGAGGCAAAGGGGGAGGGGACGAGGCCGAGGAGCTGGAGGGCGAGGTAGAGGAACGGCGTCTGCTTCGACAGGTGGTAGACGGGCTCGCCGCCGAGTGCGAGCTGGTCGATGGCGAGGTCGTTGAGCTCCTGCTCGGTCGCGGGCGGCTCGAGCTGCTTGACCTGGTCGGGGTCGAAGAGGGCGAGAGGCGCGAGGGGGAGGGACGGGCCGGTCCAGTTGACCTGGGCGTAGGCGTGCAGGGCCGATACGGCGAGTGCGAGGAGGTCCTCCTGCTTGGCCTGGTCGTCGTCGCCGATGTTGTCGCTCGACAGGCGCACTCCCGCCTCGAGCCGGCCGCTGACCTGGTTGCGCTCGAGGTGGAAGACGGCGTGGGCGAGGGGCGACGTCAAGGCCGGCTCGGGCACGGCACTGCACGCTGCCTGGACGACAGGCGACGCTCGCTCGGGGGCGGAAGCGAGGTGGAGCAGGGCGCTCTCGACCGGGGACAGCTCCACTCGGGGAGAGGGCGACATGTGTGCTGCGCGCGCCGCTCAAGGGGTCAGCGTGGTCCTTGAAGAGCTGTGAGAGTTTTCGGGCGCACCTGGAGCTGGGCTCTTGCAGTTGTGACAGAGAGCGATGAAGTTGAGCTCCCGCCTCCGGACTTTGCGAAGCTGACTGACCTCCGCCGAGTCTCGCCTTTCTTCGACCGTGTGTGGACAAGCACGAGAGAGAGGGAGAGAACGATCGTTCCACTGCAGCTGCTACACACGCAAGAAAAGTCCCGCCAACACGCAGATACCGCCTCTAGACAATCCTCGAACCGGACCCGCGCACCGACCCTCTTTTACTGCGTCCCTTCCGGCAACCGCGCGCTCGCCGTCTCGCCCTCGGTCTCGGTACCGCCAATCGATGCCCTCGGCGTAGGCGGCAGCAGCGCCTCGCGCTCACCCTCGGGCCCGCCGAGCTGCGCGCGACGCTCGCGCCCGAGCTGGTGAATGGCGTCGAGCATGGCGTTGCGCGTGCGCTCGATCAGGGCCGTGATGTCTTCGTGCGACGACGTGACGCCCTCGGTCGAGATCGGGTCGAGCACTGTGTGCGTGCGGCTCGAGGTCAGGTTCTGCCGCTCGCGTCAACGAGGAGGAGGACGAGGAGAGAGTGGACGCACCCCGCACGACGATCTCGCCCGCGTTGAAGCGCCTGGCCTTCGAGTAGTAGATGTGGGCGTAGTTCTCGCACACGATGGGCACGATGGGGAGGCCGGCCTGGACGGCGAGGTGGAACGCGCCCTTCTTGAACGGGAGGAGCGACGGCGCCGCCGACGCCGAGCGAGTGCCCTCGGGGAAGATGAAGAGCGACAGCTGTGTGCGGCTGTGAGTCAGCTGACGAGTCCTCGCAGGCGGCGGAGGAAGAGAGAGAGAGAGAGAGAGAGAGAGAGGGGGGCGCACCTCGCGCCGCTTCATCTCCTTTGCGACCTGGTCGAACACGCGGATGGCGTCCTCGCGCTTGACGCGGTTGACAAAGATGGCCTTTGCGAGCGTCATGAACTGGCCGAGGATGGGCACCCACTGCAGCTCGCGCTTGGCCATGATGGTCGTCCGGGGCGGGAAGATGGCGCCGAGGTCTGCGAGGGAGGTCACAGCCGGATCAGCTTCGCACCGGGGTACTGGCTGAGGAAAGAGAGGGCACAGGGGCGCACACAGGAGGTCGAGCATGGTCTGGTGGTTGCCGACGAGGACGGCCGGGTGGGTCGTCTCGAGCTTGTCGGCGCCCTCGACGCGGAACTTGACGCCGAGGAGGGGCGCGGTCGTGTACTTGAGGAACCGTGCGACGAGCCACTGGATGTCCTCGCGGCGGCCGAGGACGGCCATGACAAGGGACGACGCGACGCCAAACGCAGAGGCGCTCGCCGAGCCGACGAGGAAGGTGACGAGCTTGGCGTAGTACCGCACGGGCGAGAAGACGCGGGCGAGGATCATGGCGGGCAGGAGGGCCCCGACGGCGAGGGTCGGGACGAGGGTCGCGGGCGACGAGGTGAGGGCGGAGGACGAGGAGGGCGAGAGCATGAGCCACGCCAGGACGAGGACGATGAGCAACCCTGGGACGAGGCCTGCCAGCATCGACCGCAGACTGGTAGGCGAGGTCCTGCTTGCTCGCTGAGCGGCTGAGGCGGAGACCGGGCTGATGAAGGCAGAGGGTCGAAGTGCTCGCCCGAGGAGGGGAAACGGCCGGCAACCTCGCTTGAGAGCGGTTCTCTCTCTCTCTCGAGCCTCTCGTTCGTTGCTGCCACACTCGACGAGCCAACGGGTGCTCGAATTTCCAGGCGGGCCGGGCGAATGAGGCGACATCGGCGAGCTAAGAGGTTGCAAAGCGGGGGACACAGAGAGGGGCACGACGCAGAGAACTGTACAAAGCCAACGAGGGCAGGGACTAGGGGCGAAAGGCAAGATCCCAGAAAGGGCGAAAGGGGAGGGGAAAGGAGGTGGAAGCGCCGCCGCCGCCGCCGCCAAGGGCGAGCGAGGAGGGAAGGGCAAGGGGAATACAACACGGACCGGCCCCTCCTGCGCCACCCCTGGGCCACCACCGCCCGCACGCGGACGACACACGCGTGCACCGCCGAGCGCGGCGAGCGCCGAGCTCACCCGCACGCCATCTCGGCGTCCTCGACCGCGCCCGGACCCGCTCCTGCTCCCGCCGGCGACGACGACGCCGCATCTCGTCGACCTCGCTCGTCCTCGCGGCCCTTGGCGCGCTCGCGCTCCGCCTCGGCGTGCTGCGGGTGCGCATCGCCGGGCGCCGCCGCCGCCGCTGTCGGCGCAGGTGCAGGTGCTGCGGCCGCCGTCGTCGCCGCCGCTGCTGCTGCCGAAGCCGGCCTGGGCGTGCTCGTCCCGCTCGGGCCTGCGAGCGCGGGCGACGACGCACCCGGGGCGACCTGCGCCAACGAGCTGCGCCGCCGGTCGGCCGTGCGGTATAGGCCGTGGCGCATGATGTACCGGATGACGACGGTCGGGATGAGGTACTTGACGCTCATACCCTTGCGGATGAAGAGGCGGACCTTTGTCGACGACACGTCGTTGCGCACCGTCTGCTCGACCATGTGGATGTTGTGGCGGTACAGGGCGAGCGGCGAGCGCGAGTGGACCGACGACGACGAGAAGATGGTCTGGTCGAGCTCCGACTCGGACCGCTCGATGATGTACAGGCCGTAGATGCCGAGGATGTGGTGCAGCTGCGCGCGAGAAGGGCCGTCAGTCCTGCTTGGGAGAGGGAGAGAGAGAGAGGGAGAGAGAGGGGGAGAGAGGGGACGCACGTCCTTCTCGGCCCAGACGCCCGGCTCGGACATGGTGAGGATGAGGTCGCTGCCGGCGAGGAGCATGATGCGGACACGGCGCTTCTCGGTGCGGCGCTCGCCCGTGCGCGGGTCGACGACGACGACGTCGGCGCCGCCGCGGACCGTGTTGAGCTCGTGGTCAAAGTGGTCGAGGACCTGGGCCGTCGGAAGGTAGCGCGGCTGGCGCGCCTCCCACGGGTCGACCATGAGCCAGTCACTCGTGTCGTCGACGGCCTGGTCGCACATGGCGACGCGGTGCTTGGCCGACGCGAGGCCGAGCTTGCGGTAGCGGTCGTTGACGGGCGACAGGTAGCCGCCGATGACGTGGAACTGGGTGTTGAACGTCGCGTCGTCGCGGGCCATCTCGAACAGGCGCAGGTGGAGGAACGTGACGGGCGAGTAGCTGCCGCACGCGACCAGGACGAGCGGCGTCTTGTCGCTCCCGGCTGTGGACACGAGCGAGTCAGTCCGGTGCTCGTGCGAGTCGGGGTGTGCAGTGCGCTGGCGGTAGAGCGACTCGGCGAGGCGAGGGCGGGGACCGTCTCCACCTCTGGCCCTCGCCTCGGCAAGTTGAGGGGGGCGATGGCGCGATCTCGGGCAGGGAGACGAGAGACGCACCGTCGAGTTGGCCGAGGCGGTGCGTAGGGAAGGCGTAGGGCCCGTCCATGGCGGCGTGCGCCTGCTAGGCGAGTGGTCGAGGCGAGATAGTCGCCGAGAGATGAGGGCGGACGACGAGGGAGCGGAGGGCCGAGCCCGAGGCGAGGGAGCGCAGGCGGTGCGGTGGGCCGTCGAGGGCGGAGCTCGAGTGCGGGAAGTGCCCAAGGTGCAGTCGCAGGTGCAGCGGGCGAGGGTGGTGGTGGTCGGTGCTGAGTCGAGCTGGCGAGCCCGAGGGCGAGATGTGAGCTGCGCGCTGGTCGAGGGGAGGTGTGAGGCGAAACTTGGGCGAAACGCCAGTGCGATTGCCCGACTCGGCGCGCGACTTGTGTTCCAAGCCGACGACAGCTCGCTCGCTCTCGCCCGCCCTCGCTCACTCGCCAACTGCCTCACGCCGGCACCATGGGCGGCTTGCTCTCCGACGATACCCACCCTCAGCCTTCACCACCGACCCTCGCCATGCCCGCACCGCCCGCCGTCGACCCGGCCGCCGCGCCCCTCGTCGTCAAGGTCGTCCCCCAGGAGCACTCTGCGTCGCGCCGCCTCCCGCAAGAGCTCGTGTCGCTCATCCTCGAGTACACCGAGGACTGGGAACTCGCCCACGCCCTCGGCGTCCGCACCGCCCTCCCCGAACCCGCCCCGTGGCAAGAGTTCGCAACCCCGCTCGACCGCGCCATCCTCCGCGCCGCCACCACCGCCTCGCTCGTCCCCGTCGAGTACGCCCGACTCGCCGAGGGGCACAAGACGCTCACCCAGTTCGGCGCGAGGGTCATGCTCCGCCTCAGCCTCGTCGACGTCCTCGACTACTTCCTGCGCGAGGACGAGCACCAGCTCCGCGTCCAGTGCCAGGACCTCCTCCCCGTCGTCGCGAGCGCCTGGGGCCGCCTCGACGTCCTCGAATGGGCCAAGAACTCGCGCTTCGGCCTGTCGCCCTCGCCAAAGACGACCGCTGAGGCCATCGACGAGGCGTCCCGTCACGGTCAAGTCCAGAGTGCGTCCCTCTGCGTCTCCTTCCTCTCCCTCTTGCGTATCCTGACAGCGACACTCTCTCCCGCAGTGCTCGACTTCTGGCTCGAGTCCGGCGTCCCTCTTCGTGCGTCCTCGCCGTCCCTGCCCCTCCTCGTCGTCGACCGCGACTGACCTTCTCGCACGACCCGCCGCAGATTACTCGGACGCGGCGCTCCTCTCGGCCACGTTCAAGCGTCAGATCGGCTCGCTCGAGTGGTGGAAGAACAGCGCACTCCCGCTCAAGATCGGCAACGTCGTGCGTCCCCTTCTCCCTCCCTCTTCCTCGAACGTGCCCCGGCCGACCCACGTGCGCATTTTCCTCCGCAGCTCGACTTTGCCTCGATGGAGGGCTCGACCGGTGCGTCTCTCATTCTCTTTCGAGCGTATCAGAAGGACCCAATTGACGTTCTTCTCGCCCTCGCAGTGTGCCTCGACTGGTGGGCGGCGTCGGGCCTCCCCGTGCGCTACTCCAAGGTCGCCCTGCACCACATCTCCAAGACGGGCAACATTGCGCTCCTCGACTGGTGGCGCGCGCACGCCAACCGGTTCGCGCTCGCGTACGACAAGGAGGTGCTCGTCGTCGCGACCCAGTTTGGCCAGGTCGCCGCGCTCGAGTGGTGGGCCGCGAGCGGGCTCGACATCGAGTACCGCTTCTTCGAGGTCGAGGAGGCGCTCGAGGACAGCGTCGCCAACAAGGAGGAGACGCAGAAGTGGTGGGAGCGCCGCGGGTACGACAACAACCTGTCGACCAACGCGTGGATGAAGGTCCGCAACCTTAACGACCGCGCCTCGCCCGTCTGAGGCTCTCTCTCTCTCGTACATAGCGCACTATCTCTCATACCCTGTCTCTACTCGTTCATCGCCCACCTCTCCCTTTGTCGTACCCCTTCTTCCCCTCCCTTGTTGCTCGGTCCCCCTCTCTCCCCTCGTCTGTCTCTCCCTCCTCCTCTTGTTCCTCTCGACTCTCTCACTCTGTCATCTCGCAACGTCGGTGTCTTTCATTTCATCGAGCGCGCGAGGCAGAGAGCTCGAGAATAAGTTGCTCGAAAGTGTCTGTCTACCTCCGCCTCGCTCCCACGCCTCGTCCTCGCCCTCTCGCTCAGACCTGCGCGTACCTCCCGCGCTCCGCCTCAGACCCTGCCGCTCCACCTGCGCCGAGTGCTGGCGTCGACCGCGCCGAGCGCCTCGCCGCCCTGCGCGCCTCGTACGCCGCCTGCGCCTCGCCCTCGTCGTCTGACGACTGCTCCTCGCTCGACGACGACAGGTCGCTGCTGTCGTCGCCTGCCCTCGCCCGCTCCTTGGCGTCGGCCGAGCGGGACGACCGCTCGCCGCCGAGGTCGGCGTCGAACAGAACGCCTCGCTCGTCGTCGTCCGGCTCGGCGTACCGCCCGCCGTCGCCGCCGCCGCCGTCACGGTCCGGGTCGTGCAGCGACACGGCGATGAGCGGCACGCCTCGCTCGCGGCGGTCGTGCTCGTCGCCCTTGCCGTCGTCGACGGGCGTCCACCGCGCGAGCTGGGCCCAGTCGCGCCGCGAGGGCCACGTCGGCCGCAGCGCCTTGGCGAGCGAGTGCAGCGAGTGGCCCGCCGCGCCGGCGGGAGCGCTCATCGACGCGGCGGGCGAGGGCACGGCGGCCCACTGCGCCATCGACATGCTCGGAGCATAGGGGGTCGGCGCGGCGGCGGCCATGGCGGACGGGGCGACGTTGTCGAACGTCTCGTTGAAGTGCACGTCAAAGTGCCAGCTGTGTATGCGGGCGAGAGAGAGATACAGAGAGAGGGGAAAAGGGAGAGAGGGGAGGAGAGAGTCAGTCGCCGAGGATGCGGAGAGACGGCAAGGGGACCGAGCGGGCGCACACAACGAGAATGACACAGAGGCGGTCTGCGAGGGCGTCGAGGCACGGTCAGGGACGCTCTGAAGGTGTCCCGAAGCTCGCAAAGGGCTCGATGGGGGGGGAGGAGGAGGGAGTGAGACTCACAGACGCCGAAAGCTCCGAAGAAGACGCAGCTCGCAATCGTCACGCTCTTGCGCACGCAGTCGCCGCCGTCGTCGCCGCTGCACGCAAGGATCCTCGTCAGTCTGGCGAGGTCGGGAGAGAAGACAGGCGAAAGGAGAACGCACCACAGGCTGTCGAACCCCAACCGACTGACCATGAGCCTGAACCACCACGAGTCGGCGACGATGCTCGCGAAGCCAAAGATCGCCCACAGGCCGAACGACAGACTCTTGGACGTAAGGCGGAGCGAGTGCCAGGTGAGGAGCGACTGGGCGGCGAACAAGGCGTGGCAGACCATGGCGAGGATTTTGATGGCCTTGGTGAAGGTCGACGGGTTGTGCCACGGCGACGGGCCGCGAAACTGCCAGGCGTAGATGAAGGTCCCGAATCTGTGGGTCGAGCGAGCTCAGTGATCTGACGTCGGGGACGCGGGAGAGGAGGACGACGAGGAGAGAGGTGGACGCACGAGGCGCAGACCATGCCGACGAGGACGAGGACATGGGTCACAAAGCGGCTGCGCAGGAAGAAGCCCATGCTGGCGCAGCGTCGCACGAGCAGCGCAGAGCAAGAAAGAGCGCAGAGAGCTGAGAGCTCGGCGGACGAGGAGCACGCCGACGGACAGGCGGTCCGCGACGTCCGCGGACGGTCCGGCCAGCTCGAGCCTCTATGCCTGGGAGCCGGAACCGCCGAGGCACGCCCCGCTAGCGTCAGCTGACCGGCGGCCGTCTCGTGCAGCGGGGAGCGCTGATGAGGGAGGACGAGGAGGGAGGGAGGGGCAGGACGAGGGCGAGCCCGCTCTCCGTGGGGCTGCTTCGGAGGCAAGCTTGCACGCACAGCACGGTGTGCACACATCGAGCAGCAGCTAGAGAGGTCGAGCGGAAGCGTGGCCTCGTCTCGTCTTCGTCGTCGTTGGTCGTTCGCTCTTCCCCACTCGCTCGCCATGTTGCTCCTTCCCGCCGGGGCTGCCTTGCTCGCAGCAGGAGCGGCACATGCTGCCGCCCAGGACACGTGGGCCGTCCCGCCCAACCTGCACTACGCCCAGGACGCCTCGTGGAGGGGAGTCGACGCAGACGGCACCGTTCGCGGCTTTGACGTCTCGGGACACTCGTGCGTCCACCTCTGTGCCCCTCCAGAGCAGCACAACTGACCCTCTCGACCGTGCAGGACCGTCATCCCCGGCGTCCACGACTTCATCCGCCTCGTCCCCGTTCGTCCTCCCCCTCCCCCTCGTCTCGGGTCGACCTCCTCACTCGACCTCGTCCCGCTAACGAGCTGCGCATGGTCCACAGGGCACCCCTCTCGCACACGGCGCCATCTTCTCGCGCCAACCGCTCAAGGCCAAGGAGTGGATCGCCGAGATCGCGTTCCGCGTACACGGTCCGCCTGCGACCGGCCTCGCCGAGATGGACGAGAACGGTCACCAAAAGCGCCTGCACAAGGGCGGTCGAGGACTGGCATTCTGGGCGACCAAGGTGCGCCCCAGCCTCCTGCGCCTCGCCGAGGACGTCGCACGACGACGAGACCTGACCCTGTTCCTCGTTCACGCAGTCGGGCCTGCCGGGACCCGCCACCATCTCGTCCGATCCCTCTGTCAAGGTCTCGCCACCACCTCCTGCTGTTCCCGAAACTCGCAGCTCGACCGACGCCGACGTGTCGCTGTTCGGCGGCCGCACCTCGTTCGACGGCCTCGGCGTCATCTTCGACAGCGCGCCGACCGCGCCCGTCTGGCGGCGCAGCGACCCGCGCAACCTGATCGGCGACGCCGAGCACGAGACGTGGGGCGTCGGCGCGACGGGCGTCGTGAGCGGCGTCATCGACGACGCGACGCAGAAGTGGCTCGACTCGGAGCGAGGGTCGGGCCCCGAGGGCGAGGAGGAGGCCGCGTACCTCGACAAGGCGTTCGGCGAGTGCGAGGCGGCGTTCCGCAACGCCCAGGGCTTGCTGTGGGCGAGGATCGCCCACTTTAACCACACGGTCAGAGTGCGTCCACCTCTCGCGAGCCGTCTTCTCCTGCCCCTCCTCGTACTCGTTCCTGATGCCTTTCGCCTTCCCTCGCAGGTCGACCTCGACCTGAGCCCGCACACGACGCTCGCCAAGGCCGGTCGTCATTACGAGGTGTGTCGTCTGGCCGCTCCATCCTCGAGCAGCGCCAAGTTGCTCACTCTACCTCTTTTCCCTTCTCGCAGCACAACTGCTTCAGCCTCGAGGGCGTCACGCTTCCTGTCGGGACTTTTGTCGGCATCTCGGGCCTCGCGAGCGGCAACACCGAGCCTGACGTGGTCGACGTCTACGCCGTGCGTCCGCCTCTCTCCCTCTCTCTCGCGAACCCGACCTTGACGAGTCTCTCACCTGCAGATGGACGTCTTCGAGATTCTTCCGAACGGCGTGCGTCCCCCTCTCTCCTCTCTCCCCTCGTCGGCGACGTGCGCTAACGTCTCGAGCCCTGCAGGACGCCGATGCCGCTCACCCGGTCGTCACGGACGAGCCGGTCGAGGAGGTGCTCGCCGAACCGCTCGAGGGCACGTCGTCCGAGGCGGTACGTCCACTTTCCTCCTCTCTGTCCGCTCATGACGACCGAGCACGCCCTGACGAGCGCCCTTGCTCGACCGCAGGTCCCCATCCTCACGCACGAGATCTTCGTGTGCGTCCCCTTCTCTCCCACATCTCTCCCGTCTTCACGCGTCCCCTCCTCTCCCACATCTCTCCCGTCTTCACTGCGTTTGGGAAAGCTGACACGCTCGTCGTCGTCGCTGCAGCTCGCAAGCCCGCATGGTCGAGGCCATCGACGACCTCGCCCGCAAGGTCGAGAGCGTGCAAAACGTCGTGAGCGACCTCGCTCGTCGCGGCAGCGTGAACCCGTTCGCCGGTATCGTGCCGCTAACGTCGCAGGTTGGCGGCCAGGGCTCGGCGGACGCTGCGTGAGCCCTTTGTCCTCCCCCTCTCGAGCGCTCGAGCCCCGGATCGTCCCTGTACTGATTCGCCTTTTCCGTCGCCGCAGCTCTTCCGCCCACCTCGCCTCTCTCGACGCTCGCCTCTCGACTATCCTGTCGACCCTCCAGTCGCGCGACGCCTCGTCGCAGCCCGGCGGCCTCGACGTGCACGACGCCCTCGTGCGCATCCAGCAGCTGTCGGACCAGGTCCTGCTCGAGGTCCAGTCGGTCGCGCACAAGCTCGACCAGTCGTCGACCCAGTCGAGCGCGAGCAGCAGCGTCCTGCAGGCCAAGACGGGCGAGCTCGTCAACCTCGCGCGACAGGCCGAGGAGCGCGCGCTCGAGCTCGCGACCAAGGGCGACTGGTCCAAGTGGCTCTGGATGGTGGGCGGCGTCGGCGCAGGCTTTGCGTTGACGCGGTGGAAGGACAGCAGGAAGAGGGACGACGTGTGGGACGAGAGGAAGTTCCTGTGAGCTCGGCGGCGCCGCTCGCGCTGTTCGAGGACGGCTCGAGGCGCTCTCGGTCCGCGAGGGCAGGTGCAACTCGCGCAGTTGCTTCATGCCAGTTCGAGCGAGAGCCTGCGGGAGCCTGCGAGAGCCTGCGAGAGCGTGTAGCCAGATACTTAGCTCAACGCGAGGGGCAGCGAGAGCTCGAGCAAGGAACCGCTCTCGACTCGAGGGAGCAGCGGCGAAGGTGTCGAGACCTTCTCGCGGATGGCAGGTCGCTCTGAGCGCTCTGCTCTGGCAGCTCGCGGAGCGCAAGCTGGCGCAAGAGATGCGCCGGCGACGCCACGGCTCGAGCGACCTTCTCAAGGAGCTCGATCGTACGTGCAGATGCGGCGAGATCGAGATTGACAAACGGGCGGAAGCCGCGGTACAAAGAGAAGCCGCTCAGCCGGATCGATCCGGTACTGTACGAGCGCCGGCGCGCCTCCACCTCCTCCTCCCTCTCCAAGAACTTCTCGCTGCCGATGCTTGGACCGTTCCAGGCGGTGTGGGCGCTTGCCCGGGCGAGTCTCGACGCTCGCGGCCCGTGCCACGGTGCCTACCGCCTCTCGCGCGGCCCTCGGCTGGTCGTGCGAGGCGGCGAAAGTCGCGGGTTCGTCGGGAACTCGCTCGACGAGCGGCCTGCACTCAGAGCGCACGCACGGGCTCGCAGCCGCAATCGAGCCTAGCGTCGCGTCCGGGAGCGTACGGCGGGTCGCTGCTCGTGTCCGTGATCGTCAGGGCCTTGCCTCTGCGGCTCGGTCACCCGCTGCGCGTCGGGCTCGTCTTGGTTTCTTGGCTTTTTGTCGCAGGACCCTCTCGCCACCACCGCGTTGTCGCTCGACGGGACTGCTTGGGCAAGTCTCGTCACGAGCTTCCGTCGACCGAGCCGGCGAGGGAGGCCGTCGCCCGCCGTCGCAGGTGACCCCACGCTCGAGGTCCCGCCAAGCGCACGAGCCGGCGAGCCTTTCAGCTTGCTTGGAGCACCGTGGAGGACCCCTCGTTTCCTCCGCTCTGTGCCCGCTTGAACCAGCCCCGCTTCCCTCCTCTTCTTCACCTCGCTTCACGCGCACTCGCCTTTCTCGCCTTTTCGCCCTACTACCGCACCCGCGAGAGCAGCTGCAGCCATGCCGCTCGCCGCTACCGACGACGTCAACGCCATCGAGGCGCCGGTGACGTTCAAGGCCTACCTCATGTGCGCCCTGACCTCTTTCCTCGCCGTCGGCTCGAGCGCGAAGCTGACCTTCTTCTGCTCGCCTACAGGTGCGCCTTTGCCTCGTTCGGAGGTATCTTCTTCGGCTACGACTCGGGATACATCAACGGTGTCCTTGGGTCGCGCGAGTTCATCACGGCCATCCAGGGCGCCGACGCCGACGAGATCTCGGAGTCCAACACGTCGCTCATCGTCTCGATTCTCTCGGCCGGTACTTTCTTTGTACGTCTCTGCCTGCCTCTCGTATCTCTGCCGAGTGCGCGCCGGAGACCGCCGACCCGCACGCCGAGCAAGAACTGACCGCAGCCTCGTCGACTCGCAGGGCGCCCTCATTGCCGGTGACCTCGCCGACCGCTTCGGTCGTCGCTGGACCATCATCAGCGGATGCGGTATCTACATCGCTGGCGTTGTTGTCCAGTGCGTCCCGGCCGCGTTCCTCGATTTTTCGCCGTCTCGAAAACTGACCTTCCCAAACGCACTTTCGCAGGATGTTCGCCGCCAGGTGCGTCGCTGCGCATGTGCCCAGTCTCTTCGTCCTGTCACTGACGAACCTTGCGCCGACAGTGCCCTCGCAACGATCGTAATGGGCAGGCTCCTCGCTGGATTCGGCGTGGGATTCGTCTCGGCCATTATCATCCTGTACATGGTGCGTCCGGATTCGCAGCTCCGAGGAGCGTTCTTCCCTCCCCTCACCGCCCTCGTGGTGCACCACCCGCTCCGCCACGCTCTCTCGTGACCCTCGAACGCCGTCCTGACTCTCCCTCCCCCTCAGTCCGAGATCTGCCCACGCAAAATTCGCGGCGCCCTCGTCTCGGGTTACCAGTTCGCGATCACGATCGGATTAATGCTTGCAGCCATAATTAACAACTTCACGAGCGATTTGGAGGGGGGAGGAGCGAGTTACCGCATCCCTATCGGCATCCAGTGCGTTCTTTTTCGCTCTAAGTCTCTGAACTCTTTCGTCGAGCCGCGAGCACGTGTACTGACCCTGCCTGGACCCCTCGCAGGTTCGCTTGGGGCCTCATCCTCGGCATCGGCCTCTTCTTCCTCCCCGACTCGCCGCGTTACTTCGTCAAGCGCGGCAAGCTCGACAAAGCGCGCGACGTCCTCGTTCGCCTGCGCGGTCAGCCCGCCGACTCGAAGCTTGTCGAGGTCGAGCTCGCCGAGATTGTCGCCAACGCAGAGGCCGAGGCTCGTGCGATGCCGACCGACACCTGGTTCGGCAGTTGGGCGGCGTGCTTCAGCGGTAGCGTGTTCGACTCGAGCAGCAACCTTCGCCGCACGATCCTCGGCACGTCGCTCCAGATGATGCAGCAGTGGACCGGCGTCAACTTCATGTGCGCACAGACCTTCTCTCGCGACCTTCTCAAGCGGGGCCTCCTCGCCGACCTCTCGCCTCGTCCCACAGTTTCTACTACTCGACGCCCTTCCTCCAGTCGACTGGCGCCATCGACGACGCGTTCCTCACCTCGATGATCTTCACCATCGTCAACGTGTGCTCGACGCCGATCTCGTTCTACACGGTCGAGAAGTTCGGCCGTCGTCCTCTCCGTGCGTCCTGTTCGCCTCGAGTCTCCTCGACCGTGTCACTGACCCTCGTTCGAGAGGTTCGCAGTCATCTGGGGCGCGTGCGGCATGATGATCTGCCAGTTCCTCACGGCCATCATCGGCGTGACCGTCGGCTTCAACAAGGTGAGCGCCCGGCGCCTCACTCTCCTGGCTCTCTGTCGCCTGGCTCTCTCTCGGACTCGTTCTGACATCTTGCCCTGCAGACGTTCGTCAACGCGGCCGGCGAGACCCTCGCCACCAACGTGAGCGCCGTCAACGCTCAGGTGCGTCCCTCTCTCTCTGTCTCTGCCGGTACCGCCCAGACTAAACCGTCCTTCTTCTTCAGGTCGCCTTCATCGCCATCTTCATCTTCTTCTTCGCGTCGACCTGGGGCCCTGGCGCCTGGGTCCTCATCGGCGAGATCTTCCCGCTCCCGATCCGCTCGCGCGGCGTCGCCCTTTCGACGGCGTCGAACTGGCTCTGGAACACCATCATCGCCGTCATCACGCCGTACATGGTCGGCTCCAGTGCGTCCACAGCTCCCTCGCAGCTCGCCGTCTCTTCGCACGCGCCCTCGTCGTCGCCGCACGCGAATCGAGCTCCCTCGCAGCAGCGCACGGACCTCTTGACCTGACCGTTCTCTCGCTTCTGCAGACCGCGGCAACCTTCGTTCGAGCGTCTTCTTCGTCTGGGGCGGCCTGTGCTCGTGCGCGTTCGTCTACGCCTACTTCCTCGTGCCCGAGACCAAGGGCCTCTCGCTCGAGCAGGTCGACCAGCTCTTTGTGAGTCGCATTCCTCGCTCTCTCTTTTCTGTCGAGCTCAGTTACTGACACACACTCGTCGTACGCAGGCCGAGACGACTCCTCGCAAGTCTGTGCGTCCTCCCTCCCTCGGCTCCCGGACCTCTCGTCTCCTCAAACTCGACAGCTGACCCTGCTTTCCCTCTCGCAGTCCCGTTGGCGCCCGACCAGGACCTACGCTGCCGAGAAGCGCGAGCAGTATCCGTCGCACGACGGGAGCGGCGACAACTTTGCCGACCCGAGCGCGCCCAAGGGAAAGTACGGCAACGAGGGCGAGGTCTCGCACCTCGCTTGAGCGCGCTTGAGCGCGCTTGAGCGCTCCTCCTCCCTCCACCTTCCTCCATCTCATCGTTCCCGTGCTCGTGCACATACATGTACAATCTGGGCTTTCCTCCTTTGCTCTCCTCTCGAGT
The DNA here is from genome assembly GCF_001329695.1 of Rhodotorula graminis WP1. Lineage (NCBI taxonomy): Eukaryota > Fungi > Basidiomycota > Microbotryomycetes > Sporidiobolales > Sporidiobolaceae > Rhodotorula > Rhodotorula graminis. The sequence goes on from NW_017264934.1 coordinate 270,818, forward strand.
ATTTGAGCCGCCTCGCCAGCAACGCAGTTTTCCCTCTCCGTCGTCCGGATGGCCTGGCTCTCGAGAGGTTCAGAGAGCACGTTCGACGAGAGATACAGATGCCCGAAGCTGGGCGTGGCAGGTGCTCGCCGTGCACGGTCCCTCGCGTGTGCGGGCGAGAATGACAAAATGGCGTGCGCTCGCTCGTCGAGAACATCAACTGCGCCGTCCACAGAGGCCGGCGCATCTTCTCTTATTCGCGATGGACTCGAGCACATGTACAGAGAGACCTCGCGAGAGCGGTCGAGTCTGCGGAAGGAGCAGCTCTCGCCTCGCCGACCTCGAACTTGAGAAGGAAGCCGAGGAGGCCAGCTCGCGCTCTACACGACAAAGTAGCTCGGGAAACGCGCTCGATTGCACCTCAGACGTCTCCTCGTTCGATCTGGCGGGCGCAGGAGGCCGTAACCCCGCTAGATCAAGAGATAGCGTTTGAGCGAGGGTGCGCAGGGTCCCCCTGTCTCGAGTAGGTGGCCGGGCGCACTGGCGCTCCGCAGGGGTGCGCACCGTGCGAGCGGCTCACCAGAAGGCGCCCGCTGCCCTCAGGGGCACGAGAGGGCGGGCGCGGCCTCGTAAAGACGCGACCTCGACGGCTCGGCTCGCTCGGCCGCCGGGACGAGTGCGACGACAATGCGGGCGACTTGAGCAGCCTGGGCTCGCTCTCGGAGCACAAGATAGCTCGTGTGACTGGAGCGGCGGCGCCTGGGGCCAGCCGGACAGCGCGAAAAGAAGCTTCCGAGTCCGAGAAGGGGCGAGGGTGCCATCGAGGGCTCGACTAAGCTGCGGTGCGAGGTCGAGAGGGTCAGTACGCGGCTCAGGCAGGAGACTGGGTTCGTACGAATGTACTGGAGGCGAGGAGGAGAGCGAGAGGGACGCACAAGGAGCTAGATGTGCCCGCTCGAGGCCGACCGCCAGTGCTCGCCCCGCCCAGATGACCGTCAGGCCGTCCTGCGCAGCCGTGCGACCTGCGGGAGGATTGAGATAGGTCAGTGCCGCGTCGTCGAGGCGTTGCACGAGTCCTGCGAGTGAGAGGGAAAGGCGCAGAGGGTGGCAAACACGGGGAGGAGAGGACGAGGGGGACGCACCAGCACTCCGGGTCCCGCACAGCGCAGCCGCCCTGCTCTGCCCGCTCATTAACCCCCCTGTAGCCCTCTCAAAGCACGTCCACCGGTCCACGGGTTGTCGTCGCGTGTCGAGAACGGTCGGCCGGCGCGAGTCGCTGATGAGGACGCGGCGCGGTCTGCGCTGCCGGGAAGCGCTCACGACGGTGCGGGTGCTGCTCGTTGCTGTTGATAAGATGCGTGAGAACGCAGACGAGGTAGCAGCTAGGCGACCCAGTCCTGAGGGCGCGAGTGAGCGGACGAGAGGCGGAGCAAGCAGCCACCGTCCTCCCCGCTCGTCGTCCACTCCAGCTCGTCGAGACCAGCAGCAGCCATGTCGCTCGAAGACTACGACGACCTCGACTTTGACGACCCGCGCTTCCTCCAGCTCGCCGCCACTCAAGCACCTCCCGCCGAGCTCTCGTACGCCCAGAAGCGCAAGCGTGCCCTCATCCGCTCCGAGGACAAAGGCCGCACCAAGAGCCGCAAGCAGCACGAGGACGACACGCGCGCACAAGGACTCGCCACCAACCTCATCTACCAGGCTCAGCAGGACGGCCACGACTCGAAAGCCCTCCACATGATGAAGTCCGTCCCCGCTCTCTGCGCCCGCCTCAGCTCTCTCGAGCGTGAGCTGACCCGTGTTCCACCCTCGCAGGTCGATGGGCTACAAGCCGGGCGACGCGCTCGGCCGTCAAGCTGGCGACGAGCCGGCACCTTCGACCTCGACCTCGACCTCCAGCTCGGCGGGCCCGAGTGCCGCCGGGCCCTCTCGCGGCGGGCTCGGCTTTGCGCGAGCATCCTTCGCACCTGTCGGCGGGGCTGCGAGTGTTGGAGCCGAGAGCTCACCGGCGCCCGCACCCGCACCTCAAGCCCGGACCGAGCCGATCCGCTTCGAAATGCGAGCAGGTGCGCTCACTTTCCCCTCTGCGAGCGTCTCGACCACCTCGATGACTGACCTCAGTCTCTGTCTGCAGCTCGCACCGGTCTCGGCGTCCCGCAAGCCTCGCGCCTCAAGCCCTACCTCTCGATCCCGTCCTCGTCCAGCGGCGGTACCTCGACCGCCACCAACGCCGACCCGTCAACCCTGCCCGACCTCGCCGGGTACCTGTCGCACCTCAAGTCGTCGGTCGACGTGCGTCGCGCACACGGCATCCTGCGTGCCCTGCGCCGCACGTGCGAGGAGCTCGACCGCCGCGCGGGCGAGACCGAGAGCTACATGTGGCGCGACCCGGACGAGGAGGAGCGCGAGGCCGACAAGAAGCGGCGCAGGAAGGTGTTTGACCGCATCGACCAGGAGTTGGAGAGTGACGAGGAGAAGGGGGCCGTGTTCGGCGAGTCGAAGAGCGGGACCGAGGGCAGGGGCGAGCTCGCTTACGAGCGAGGGACGAGCGGCGTCGTCGTCGAGCTCGAGGGGGACGACGACGACGACGACGACGAGCAGGAGAAGGAGCGGGCTGAAGAAGCCGAGGAGAAGGTCGCTCGCGAGCGAAGAACCGCCGCGCAGGCCAAGCAGGACGAGGAGGACGAGGCGGCCGAGTGGTTCGAGATGGATGTGCGTCCTCCTCTCGCTCTCTCTTTCTCTTCCGAGTCCTTGTGTCGACCGCACTGACCTCGTGCTCGCGCCCCGGAACAGGTCCGCTCTCGCCTCGCGCTCATGCTCACGTACCTGCGCAACAAGTACCAGTGCGTGCCTTCCTCTCCCTCGTACTCTTTCACAGCCAGCTCACGATCCTCCCTCTTCGTCCGCAGCTACTGCTTCTGGTGCGGGACGCAGTACAACGACGAGAAGGACCTCGAGGAGAACTGCCCGGGCACGGAGGAGGACGACCACTGAGTTTGTGCAACTCGAGCGGATTCTCTCGCCCTGCTCTTTCCTCGACAGCCTGAGAGAGAGAGCAAAGTGCGATAGTTGCATTGCGAGAGCAGCGAGAGAGAGATTCCCTCGCGCCATGACGCCGTTCTACTCGTCCTCGCCGAGCCCAGCCATGCGCCGCAGCTCGCCCCAGTCTGCCGCCTTCTCGCACATCTTGCGGAACACGCCGTCCTTGTTGCGCATGAGCGTCGCCGGCGAGTCGTACTCGACGACACTGCCCTGGTCGAGGACGAGGACGAGGTCGTAGTCGGCGATAGTCCGTCTGCGAGAACGACGAGAGGATCAGTTGGCGGTCGAGAGGCAAGAAAAGGGGAAGCTCGAGGACGCACAGACGATGGCTGCGAGGGCGAACGAGAGAGTCAGTAGGGATCGGGAAGAGGGAAGGTGGCTCGGGACGCACGCGATGGTCAAGACGAGCGACTCGGAGAATTCCTCGCGGATGGTGCGCTGAATCTGCGAGAGAGGCACGAGGTGAGCTCGGTGCTCGAGGCGATGAACTTGAGAGAGGCGGGCGCACCTTGGCGTCCGTCTCAAAGTCGACGGAGGCGGTCGCCTCGTCCATGACGATGATGCGGCTCTTGCGAAGGAGAGCGCGTGCGAGGGCGAGCAGTTGTCGCTGTCCAGCCTGCGCACGAGGATGATGCGAGTCAGGTTCTGCTGCTCGAAGATACGCGGCGAGGCAGGAAAGGGAGCAGCCGACGCACCGAGAAGTTGTTGCCGCCCGGGCTCACTTGGCTGTCGAGCGTGACGCTCATGCGGCCCGAGCCGACCTGCTGCGACGCGAGCCCGGTCGAGACGGCGACGGCGGTGCTGTCCTCGCTCGTCGTCTGCGTCGTCGCGCTGTCGGCGAGCGCCGTCGTCGGGTCGCCAGCGACGCCCTTGCCGGTCGCGGCCGTGAGGATGCGGCCGTCGCCAGGCTCGGCGGCTGTCGGCGCCGGGTCGCCCGTCGTCATGCGCGTAGGGGAAGGCGCTCGAGAAGGCACGGTCGAGGTAGGCGCAGTCGGGGCCGCCGAGGTATTGATGAGCCCGACGCGGTCGAGGACCTCGAGACAGGCGCCGTCGGTGTGCTGGCCGAACGGGTCGAGGTTGGAGCGGACGGTGCCCGAGAAGAGAACTGGTCGTGGGACGGAGAGAGTCAGGCAAGGCTAGGTCTCTGAGCGGATTCGAGGAGGGACGGACCGGCTTCTTGCGGAATGAGGGTCACGGCCGAGCGCAGGTCGTTGAGGCCGATCGTCGTAATGTCGATGCCGTCGATGCTGAGAGGGCCGAGGGAGCGAGTCAGTGAATGTGGAACAGAGAGAGGTCGAGGCGCGAGGACGCACATGATTTTGCCGCTCGACGGGTCCGTGAACCGAAGGAGGCTCGTCGCGAGCGTCGACTTGCCGCTGCCCGTCCTGCCGCACAAGCCGACCTTGCTCCTCGGCGGAATGTCGAACGAGACGTCCTTGACGACCGGCGGAAGGTCGGGCGCGTACGAGAGGACGAGGTTTTCGACCGAGATGCCGCCGACGCTCGAGGGCCAGGTCGCCGGCGGGCGCGTGCCCGGGATGACCTGCGGCGGCTCTTGCGGCGTCTTCAGGAGCTCGGTGATGCGCTCGACGGCGTTGAGGTCGACCTCGAGGGCGGACCACCACCTGCACAGCCAGTAGATGCTCTGGACGAGCCCTTGCGCGCTCGTGATCGCGAGGGCGGCGACGCCTGGCGACAGGCCCGTGAACAGGGCGAGGTAGATCGTCGTCGTGACGGCGACGGCGCCGAGGCAGTCGAACCGCCACAGGAGGTACCGGTTGCTCATCGCGCTCGAGTACGCGACGGCCTGCATGCGGTCGACCGAGTCCCACAGGCCCTTGAGGAAGCGACGCCTGCAAGGAAGAGGTCGAGGACGTCAGTTTCGTGACAGGCTGCGGGCGGGCGGGAGGGGAAGAAGAGGGAGGACAGCCGAGACGCACTCTCCGCCGAACGCTCGGACCGTGACGATGCCCTGAAGCGTCTCGCCGAACTTGGAGAAGATGGGCGAACGCGCGTTGCTCTCGAGTCGGCGCAGGTCGCGCGACGTCTTGACGAACATGAGGGCGTAGTAGGTGTACAGCCAGACGATGAGGATGGCCGGCGGGATGAAGCGCGGCGAGACGATGACGACGACGCCGACGTTGATGATGAAGCTGCGCGGTATGAGAGGAAGAGTCAGGGACTCGCACTTTGGACATGTGAGAGGCAGAAGGGGACGCACCTGAACGCGTGCGTGAGCGTGATACGGACCTGGTCTGTGAGCGAGCCGTCGATGATGGGGAAGTCGGTCGCGTAACGGTTGAGGATGCGGCCGCTCGGCGTCGTGTCAAAGTACCGGAACGGCGCATAGACGACCCGGATGAGGCTCGACTTGAAGAGGGAGCGCGCCGCCTTGAACGAGCCGTGGAATGCCGCGAGAATGCCGATGACCGTGATGGCGAGGTTCAGGAGACCTGCGGGACGGCGACGAAGTGAGCCACGATCGTCGAGGAGAGGCGGAGAGAGAGAGAGATGGGACGCACAGATGACCGTGTAGCCGATGATCCAGAACGAGACGTCGTCGGACGCTGACGGCGGCGAGGGCACGTGCGGGAGCGCATAGGCTTGAGCGTCGACGGCGGACAGGGCGATCTGGCCTTGGGCCGGCATGATGAAGCGCATGAAGAGCGAGTCGGACACGCGGTACTGCAGCCGAGGACGAGGGCGTCAAGGACCGCTCGATGATCGAGAGAGAGGGGGAGAGAGAGGGAGAGGGGGACGCACACTCTCGCCCCACCAGCGGAAGAAGGCGCGGTCGGCGACTCGCCCCGCACGCCCGACGAACAGGAGGGCGACCATGAACACCCACGTGTAGTAGCCGGCCGACTTGAGGTACAGGTTGTAGACGCTGAGCTTGACGCGCCCCGTCGCGCGCTTCTCCTCGACGATGAGCTTGCCCGAGCGCTTCGACGCCGCCGCCGGCTCGCTGCCAGGTACAGGCGTAGATGCTCCAGGCGTCGCGCCGGCTGACGAGGCGGGCCCGACCGCGGCGAGAGCGGCGGCGTGCTCGGCCTCGTGCGGGTCCTTCGAGTCGACCTTGCCGTTCTGGACGAGCTTCTGCGCCTCGTCGTCGGCCTGCTCGGCGTCTTCTGCTGCATCGTCGTCCTCGATGAGCTCGGTCGTGAGCTCGTTGTTGTCGAGCTCGTCCACAGGACCCTTGAGCGTGACGCGGCCCTCGGACAGGCGGACGACGTAGTCGGCCGAGCTCAGGCACAGCGAGATGTGGTGCGTGATGAGGAGCTGTGGAAGAGAGCGAGAGTCAGAGAGAACCCTGACTGAGGAACATCGAGAGAGCGAGAGTGCGACGGACGACGGTGCGGTGCTCGAGGAGGGGCCCACGCAGGCACTTGCGGAAGAGGTGGCGCGCCGTGTGCGAGTCGACAGCCGAGAGCGGGTCGTCGAGGAGGACGGTCTGTAGAAGCGGAAAGACGTGAGCATCGAGGAGGAGGACCCGACTTGGGCGCGTCGAGAAGGGGACGGACCTTGGCGCGCGAGTAGACGGCGCGAGCAAGGGCGACACGAGCTGCACGGTGAACGAGTCAGTGAGGGCACGTCACGACGCGGGAAGAAGCAGGGACGTACCTTTTTGGCCGCCGCTGAGCGAGATGCCGCGCTCGCCGATCTCTGCCAGGGGAGGGAAGGTGGCCGTCAGTTTACGGTCGAGAGAGAGTCAGGCTCGAGGACGCACCGGTCTCGTCACCGCCGTCGAACATCTCGAGGTCGGCCTGCAGAGCGCACGCCTCGATGACCTGGTCGTAGCGCTCTTGCTCGTACGGCGAGCCGAACAGGATGTTCTGCGATGCGGCGACAGGCGATGGTCAGTGCTGCGGCGGTGGCAGAGGAGGACACGTAGCGCGACGCACGTTGCGGATCGAGTCGTGCTGGAGCCAGGGAAGCTGCGCGGCGTAGGCGACGCCGTCGTACAGGCCGGTCGACGAGTCGAGGTCCGAGCCGGCCGAGCCCTTGCGGAGGTGGACGACGCCCGAGACACAGGTCATCTCTGCGGCAACGAGGAGCACGTATCAGTAAAACGAAGAACGAGATCGCGAGGGGAGGAGGAGGGGACGCACCGCCGAGGAGCGCGAGGAAGAGCGACGTCTTGCCCGACCCGGTCGGCCCGCACACGAGCGAGAGCTTGCCCTCGGGGAAGCGCACGTCGATGTCGGCGAGCTCGAACTTGCGCTCGATGTCGACGCCTGCACCGGCTGCTGCGGGAGCTGGAGCTGCCGGCGGCGCCTCGGCCGAGTCCTTCTCGTGGTACTTGAACGTGCCGCTCGAGATGCCGACCTGGACGCTGTCGTCGGTCGAGGACGAGGGCGCAGCCGTGTCGGAGCGGAGCGACGAGACCCACGGGTCGACCTCGTCGTCCTGGAAGAACTGCTCGAGGCGTTGAATCGAGACCCAGGCTGTCGACGCGAGGCAAGGTGAGCCCGGCCTGCATCCTCTGAACGCGAGGGAGAGAGGGACGCACTCTGCAGGAGCTGGGTGATGGACGTCGGCAACATGGTCATGGGCGAGCGGACCATGCCGAACAAGGCGAGGGCGGTAAAGGCGACCGGGACCGTGAGCTGCTGGTGCGCGACGAGGGTGAAGCAGGCGATCGAGACGATCATGACCTGCAGGTGCGACACTCGACGTCGTCAGGACGGTCGTGACGCGGCGACCGACAGGCGTCGAGGGAGGGAAGGCGGGCGACGAGAAGCGGATGATGGGACGCACGAGGTCGGGCGAGAAGTTCCACAGCGCGTTGATGGCGAGGTTGTTCATCCGCGTCTTGAGGAGCCAGTCGAGCTCGGTCTTGCGCGCCGCAAAGACCCTGCCGAGCCAGCTCTCCTCGTCGCCCGAGTACTTGATGAACCGGATGGCCTGGAACAGCTCGTTGAGGATCTCCATGCGCGCGTCGCGCGACGCGAGCATCTTGCGGTGGATGCGCAGGCGACGCTTGACGAGGACGTGGTTGATCGGGAGCGCGAGCGCCATGACGCCGAGGCCGACGAGGCAAGTCCAGCCGAGGATCTGCAGGCAAGGGACGACGAGGTCAGGACCAGGCGCGCTCGTCGAGCCGGTCACCGTCGACGCGAGAGCTCGCCGAGGTAGAGAGAGAGAATGCGGGCGCGCACCTGGTACAGGAAAGTGATGGCGATGGCGAGCTCGAACGGGGCGCCAAAGATGGACGACAGGCTCATGAGCTGGTTCGAGATCTTGTTGACGTCGCCCGCCATGAGGCTGACGATCTTGCCCGTGCTCGTCGTCCCTCGCGCCTCGGGGATGGCCTTCTTGCCCTTGACGCCGCCCTTGCCCTTTGTCGACGCCGCCGCCGCCGCCGCCGACGCGTCCTTCTTCTTCTTCGGCGCCGCCTCGTCCTTGCCCGTCGCGCCACTCGCATCGCGCCGCTTGAGCGCCTTCTCGTACACCTCGCTCATGAGGGCCGTCCTGGCGCGCGTGATGGCCCGGCGCTCGTGCCACAGCTGCTGCAGGTCGACCTCGGCGCGGCTCACCTGGGCGACGAACGCGAGGAGGGCGTAGATGTAGGCGCTCTGGCGCAGGGTCGGGTCGTACGGGGCACCCGGGGCGGGAGGCGTGAGGGCCTCGAGGATCTGCTTGAGGAAGAAGGGCGAGGCGTACGACAGGAAGGACGACGTGAGGCCGAGAGTGAGCGACAGGATGAGGTCGAGCGAGTTGTTGTAGAAGACGCGGCCGATGATGCGGGTCGACCTGAGGAGAAGAGATGTGTGTCAGGACGAGGGCGAGGCAGAGGCAGATGAGAAAGAGTCGAGGACGCACTTGAGGGCCTGCGCGTCCTGCTTGACGCCCCACGACTGCATGGTCGGCGGCAACTTCCACACATCGCGGTACCCGAGCTGGTGCTTCTTGCCCTTGTTGATGAGCGCCTCGACCCACGAGAAGACGATCCACGAGCCGAGGGTGACGGCGCGCTCGGGCGACTCGAGGACGATCTGGTCCTTGGCGTCGTCGGGCAGGTCGTCGGCGGCGACAGCCGAGTATGCCGCAGTCGTGTCGGAGGCGATGGGCGAGGGCGAGAGCGGCATCGACAGGGTCGTGAAGAGGAGGGTCGCGATGGCGAGCGACTGGACGACGGTGAGGGCAATGTCGCGCTTGAAGATGGCCGGGTAGTGGAGCGCGAGGTGAATGATGTGGAGGATGAGGAAGGCGAGCTGGAAGAGGTAGAAGGAGAAGTGGAGCATCGGGGCGGGTGCGAGGAGGTCGGCGGGTGTCTGTCGCCGCGGAACGAGGAGGAGGGACGAGATGACCTGCGCGCGCGAGTGGATGACAGGTGAGCGGCGCTGTCGACGCGGTCGACTCGTGACGAAGTAGGACGACGCACCCAGTTCAGGGCAATGCCGGCGAGAGCCACCACCGCCCACCACTCGTCGTCGCCGCCAGCCCTGCTCCTGCCGACCCGGACAGCGGCCCAGACGGCGGCCGTCGTCCACACGACCGCCTCGGCGAGCCCGACGCCGAGCAGAAGCCACACCTTGTCGTCTCGCCGAGTGCGCTCTGCGCTGTCGCCGGCGAGCGCGTGCGCGTGCGTGTCCTCGCCGCCAACGCCGCCGGCGGGTGCCGTTACGAGCGAGACGAGGTGCTGGTGCCAGGGCTTGGGGAGGACGAGTCGGACAGTTGGAGGGACGACGAGGCAGAGCGCGAGCACGCTCAGCGGTGCGATGGCGGCGCAGGCGAGCAATGAACTCGTCTCGAGGTCCTGCGAGCGATCGAGGACGAGAGAGGGAGACGATGGCTCGGTCAGGGCTGTGCTGGACTCGCGGCCGGCCGAGTGGAGCTCACCAGTAAGACCTGGCCCATCTTGAAGCGCTCGCGAGAGGTCGAGGGAGCGGTACGAGGAGCGAGAGGGCACCGCCTCCACCAAGCGATGAAGCAACTCGCAGCTCGCGCTCTCGCTTAAAGAGAGCACACGCAGCTCAGCAGGCTCTCTGCCGCTCGATGCACACCGGCACCCGCCAACGCGCCGCGTCCTCACACTCCACGCCCGCCCTCCTCTCGCCGGGCTCCTCGCGGCGACTCGGCTCGCTCGGCAGCTCGCTCGACGAGGCGCACTGCAGCGCAGCGCTTGTCGGCGATTGAGGCGAGTGCAGACCGAGTCGCACGGCGCACCACATGCCGCTCGGCACCTTCGCCGAGCGCTATCTGCTCCTTCCCCTCCTCAACTGCTCGCGTTCGCGCAGGCGCCCTCGCGGCGACTCGCCGGCCCCGGTGCCCATCGCTGTGCATTGGGCTCGTCTTGGTGTCGAGCGGTCTCGGAGCCGCTCTTCCGCCGCCGCGAGTGCACGGCCTGGTCGGCCGCCTCTCTTCTCCCCCTCCCTCTTCCTCTCCCTCCTCCCCCTCGCCTGCTATCCTGCCGCTGGTCGCGCAGTCGCCTTGCTTCTCAACATGCACGTCCTCGCCTACCTCCTCGCCGTCGCGCTTGCTGCCGCCTCGCTGGCCCAAGCCGGCCACGCCAACCCGGCTCGTCTCGACCGTCGCGCGACCTCGGCCGCCCAGCCCTGGGCGCAGTGCGGCGGACGCGACTTCAAGGGTGCCACGACATGTGTCAAGGGCTGTTCGTGCGTCAAGGCGAACGAGTTCTACAGCCAGTGCGTGGCGGCGACCTCGTCGAGCAAGGTCTCGTCAACGAAGGCAGCCACGACGACCGCCTCGGCCGTCGCTACGTCCATGGCGCTCTCCATGACGACCACGACGGCGACCTCGAAGGCGACGACCAAGAGCGCGAGCACCAAGTCGTCGGCTGCTCCGGCCCAGGCGAGCTCGGCGCCCGTCTCGTCGAGCAAGGGCCCGAGCGGGTACGCGTCGCTTAACGGTGCGCCTCTCTTTCCCTTTCTCCTTCTCAGCGACTCTTTGTCGGACACTGATACTCTCGTTCTGCAGGTGGCACGACTGGCGGCGCCGGTGGCTCGTCAACGACCGTCTCGGACCTCGCCTCCCTGCGCAACGCGGTCAAGGGTTCGCAGACTCTTCCTCTTCCCCTCTCGGGCTCCAGATCGAGCACGACTGACCTCGAATTCATGCAGGCGACTCGGCCGCAATCATCTACATCTCGGGCGTCATCAAGGGCGACGGCGAGACGATCAAGGTACGCTCCTCCTCCTCCTCCTCTTTCTCCCTCCCTTCCCCGCCTGACCTCCTCCCTCTCTTCCAGGTTGGCTCGAACAAGTCGATTCTGTCGAAGAACGGCGGCGGCAAGGATGGCCTGACCGGCGGCGGTGCGTCCTGTGTCCTCTTCCTCGCGGTTGTCCTTCCTCGCGCTCGCCGGCGAGCTCACCTCGAGCCACATGCAGGTTTCCTCGTCAAGGAGGCCAAGAACGTCATCATCCGCGGTCTCGCAATGCCCAAGTCGCCTGCGCCGACCGACCTCGTCGGAATTCAGGTGCGTCCTCGCACCTTCTTGAGAGGGTCTGTGCGCAGAGAGCTCACCTTTGTGCGCCTTCTGCAGGAGTCGACGAACGTTTGGGTCGACCACTGTACCTTTACCTCGTCGCTCGACGTCGACAAGGACTTCTACGGTGCGTCTGACGGTCCCTTTCTCCCTCGAGCCGCAAGCCTGACCGTCCCTCACGCGCTCGCAGACGGCCAGCTCGACATCACGCACGCCGCCGACTTCGTCACCGTGTCGCACAACATATTCCAGCAGGCCTGGAAGACCTCGTACGTGCGCTCGCTCTCGTACCTGTCGAACGAGCCTGACTCGCAAATGGCGCGCGCAGCTTGGTCGGCCACTCGGACAACAACGGCGCCGAGAATAAGGGTCACCTTCGCGTCACGTACCATGGCAACCACTTCTTCGACGTCAACTCGCGTGTTCCGTCCCTGCGCTTCGTGCGTCGTCTGCCCTCTCGATCCTCGTCGGCCGGTCCGTCCGTCCGTGCGAGTCTGACTCGCGCCATCTTTCCTTCAGGGTACCGGCCACATCTTCAACAACTACTACGAGAGCGTCCTTGGCTCGGGCATCAACGCCCGCAAGAGTGCCCAGGTGCTCGTCGAGTCGAACTACTTCAAGGTGCGCCCGTTCCTCCTCCTCGTCGTCTCGGCATCGGTGCGACGACTGACTGTTCGTCCCCTTACAGGATGTCGAGAACCCGATCGAGACGACGCTCAAGGACGGTTACGCCGCGGTCAACGCCGACAACATCTACGAGTCGTCCGACGTACGTCCCTCTCGCTCTTCCTCAAGGCCCTTCCACCTCGGCACAAGCCTGACGCTCACGCCCTCGCACCTTGCAGGCTCCCGACCTCAAGAATGTCGGCTCGCTTTCCCCCTCGTCGCTCGGCTATACCTATGCGCTCGAGCGGGGCGCGAACGTCGTGCGTCTCGCTCCCCTCTCCTCCCAAACGCGCCCTCTCGATCTCGCCTGACTCTTCTCGATTCCTGCAGCCCTCTTTCGTCGTCTCGAATGCCGGGGCGGCCAAGTACTCGGCATGAGCGCCTCCTCGTCGCGCACTCGTCCCTTCCGAACGGGCTGGCCCACCCTCTCCCTCTCGCGATGCCCACTCTTTCTGGTTCCCTACAGCTGTCGTCGAGTACACCTTGCAACGACGAGCCTCTTTCTGTCCAAGCTGCGAGGCTGCATCGACGAGAGGAGAGGCGGCTCGAAAAGGAGGGGTCCGAGAGCGGCCTTCTCAAGTTGACGAGAGAGCGCTTCGCAACCCGGAGAGCGCTCTCGTGCATCGACGGCTTGCTGTGACGAACGCTCGGCCCGCTCTCTCTCTTGCATGCGCTCTCATCTCTCGGGGCAAAGTGTCCGAGGCAAGTCGAGTCTAGAAAAACGCTCTCGCCGAAACCCTGGTCGTCGCTGCAAGCTGTCTACTGGTTGCCCGACGCCCGGCGCTGCGGCTCGGTGGCGACGAGCCGTTCGGCCCTCTCCTGAGCCCGCCGCATGGCTGGTAGCCATCCCTGGCTGAAGTGGACGCGCCAGACCGAGTAAGGCTTGAGGTAGAGGTCGAGCTCGAGCTGCCACGTCACGGTCTGCACGGGCCGGCTGTTGCTTTGGACGCGCCCGAGGTCGGCCCGAGGGGCGAGAAAGTCCCAGGTTACTCGGCTCCCGGACTGCGGGTTCGAGTCGGCCGGCGAGATGCCGAGAAGCTCGCGACGGCGAGCTGGGCCGCCCGTACGGGTCCGAAAGAAGTCGGCATCTGCTCGGGGCGGCGGGCGCGAAATGCGTCAGAGAAGCTCGCTTCCGAAACATGCCAGAGAGAGAGAGAGAGAGGAAAGAGGGGCGAGAGGAGGACGAGCGACGGACCCGTGTCGAGCTGGAAACGACCAGCGCCAAGCTCGCCGCCGATGAACCGCCGGGCCATCGTCAAAAAGCTGATTGAGGCGTCGCCAACGTGGGTGTCGTGGGCCATGGGCGCAGGTCCGGCGAGAGACGCCGTCATGTTGACAAAGTCGAGCAGGTCCGGGTACGCAGATTTCGCCGGGATCTGGAAGTGCGGCGGGCGCTCGCCTTGACGAACGAGGTGCACCTTGTGGTCGAAAGAAGGGACGACGACGATTCCAGGGCTGTCGGCTGCAGGAGGTAGGGCTGTCAGCGGTCCGTGCGTGCTGACACGTGTCGGCGCTCAGGAAGGACGACGTGGGACGCACCCGTGCCGAGGCCCTGCAAGAAGTACACCTGGTCGGCCGTGATGTTGTAGGTGGCGAGCAGTTTGCGAGCCTGCGGCGGGACGCAGTACTCGCCCCAGAACCCGCAGAGGCGGTTGACGAACCCGGCGAGGTCGACCTCGTACGCCTGCAATGCTCGACAGAGGTGGTGAGCGGGGCTTTCCTAGGCTGCGAGTCAGGGAGATGGGACGTACGAGTGCTTGACCGGCGCCCTGCTCTGCGCGATGCGTCGCAGGGAGACCAAGGTCGACGAGCTCCTCGTCGAGCGCGCGCAGGTAGTGCGCGTCACGCCGTTGCTCGAGCGTGAGCTGGGCAGGCGGCATTGTTATTCGCAGCGGCAGCGACAGCAGGAAGGCGACGAGCGTCAAGGGCAAAGAGGAACCTTGGCGGCCTCGTAACGACCGAGCAGCGAGGACGACGCCGCGGACGAGCCGGTCCGAGGTGCGAGCGGCGTCCAGGAGGGGACGCAGCCCGCCGAGGCGCGAGACAAACGCAGGCTGACCAAGTCCGAGGCGGACCGTGGTTCCTCGGCGATTGGGAGGCGGCCGGAAGACGGGCGAAAAGCGAGGGCCCGAGCGAGGGACAATCGCGGCACTCTCGCTCGCCTCGCACGTTCTCAAAGGCCCGCACGCGCAGTGAACTAAATATTACTGCTGATAAGCGTCCGGGCGCGCCAGCGCTCCGGGACTCGAGGCCAAGCTATAGTGAGAGAGAGAGAGCGAGGGAGGGTCTACGAAAGAGAGAGGGCAATGCGGTGCGAGGAATAACGAGTGGGGGGGAGAAGCGAGAAGGGGAGGGGCTGCGACGGTCGCTCAGGCGTGCACCGAGACGGAGCCCATCTCGTAGACGTCCTTGTTGTGCTCGCCGCTGCTCTTCGTGCCGTAGTCGTCGAATGTCGGCGGGACCGACAGGTCGACGTCTGCGAGGGCAAGCGCGAGTCAGTGAGGGCTCGAGGCGTGCGGGACGACGAGGCAGGGAGGGACAGGAGGAAGGAAAGAGGACCAGGAGGAAGAGGACGCACCCTCGGCAGAAACGGCCTCGGCGAGGAGCGTGGCGTGGTGCGGGAACGCAACGTTCAGGCCCCAGTAGACGAGGATGGCGGGCAAGTAGCCAGTCTGCGCGCAGGAAGCTCGAGTTAGTGCGAGATCTCGGCGAGGTTGGCGAGGGAGGGAGGGTGTCGCCGAGAAAGGTGACGAGGAGGACGAGGACGAGAGGAGAGAAAGGCCGTGACGCACGATGAAGCCGGGCGCGTACCACCACGCGATGTTGCCGATATAGACGTCCGGGTTGATGGCGTTGATGAGGCCGGGCAGGTTGGGCGTGATCGTGAGGACGAGGGTCGCCGCCGCGCGCCAGTTGACGCCGGCCGAGTAGCGGTAGATGCCGCGAGGGTCGTACAGCTCGGGCACGTGGTACGCCGTGCGCTTGACGAGGAAGTAGTCGCTCGTGAGGAGGCCGGCGAACGGGCCGAGGAAGATGGCGTAGCCCGAGACGAACGTGAGGAAGGTGCCGCTCGAGGCGAGGATCTTCCACGGCGCGACGGCCCAGCCACCGAGGACGGCCGTGATGATCTGGCCACGCGTGAGGTTGATGTAGCGCGGGCACATCGAGACGAGGTCGTTGGCCGACGAGATCGAGCTGCGGGCGCGCGAGGACGAGGTCAGTGCCAGGTCGACGGCGACGACTGGGGACGGCTCGAAACTCACTTGGCGGTGATGTTGGCGGCGACACTGTGCGGGAAGAATGAATGTCAGTCGCTGTACGAGTGCGAGGGAAAGAGATGTCCGAGGGGATGAGGGCCCAGAAGAGGTGCCGAGAGGCGAGAGGGAGGGAGGGAGGGTAGGGGGCCAAAACGAGGTGGCAGAAAGAAGAGAGAGAGAGAGAGCGAGACGCACCCGGCGAGCATCCACGCGAGCGCGGCGAAAGCCGTCGCGGCCCTCGAGTTCCAGCGGTCCATGATGTCGAACGGCGACCACATGGCGTCCTCGATGGCGAGACCATAGACAGGGATCGACGCCGACGCCGCGAGGATGCCGCAGATGGTGACGAACAGGGCCGAGAGCGGGATGGCGAGCGCCTGCGACCACTGGGCGCGCGACGTCTTCGAGTACCGCGTAAAGTCGGACGAGTTGACCGACAACGTCGCCCAGTTGCCCTGGAGCGCCGCGAACCCGATGAGCCACGCCTGGCTGAAGCCCTTGCCCGTGACCGAGTTGGGCTGGTCGAACAGGGGACCGCCGCCGCCGGCCGAGTGCACGAGGGCGCCCATGGTCGCGAGCATCGTGACGGGGACGACGACCGTCTTGAGGAGGAACGCCCAACGGAGTTGGTTCGGGTTGAGGAAGAAGAACGGGAGCTGGACGAGCCAGAACAAGAAGTACGACGTCATGTCGCGCGTCGAGATGCCGGCCGACTCGGGGAGCGAGTTGGGGATGGTCGAGTACGAGGGCCAGATGGCTCGGAGGAACTGGGTCATCGCGAGGCCACCGTTGTACTGGCGAGGTCGAGGGAGGTCGCGAGACGGGCGTGGGAGGGAGGAAGGGGGAAAGGGAAGGAGGGAGGCGAAAGGGAGGGTCAGTGCACGCTCGCGGAGAGAACGCGCTTGAGAGGGAGGGGGACGCACGGTCTCGACGCCGAACCAGATGAGCGACAGGAAGGCACGCGAGACGACGGCGAAGTACGACAGGTAGTAGCCCATCGACGCGCGAGCGGCGACGGGAAACGGGATGCGGAGCTTGGCGCCAATCATGCCGTTGAGTACGATGGGGACGGCGATGACGCAGTTGCCGAGGACGACGATACCTGCAAGAGGGCCGCGTCGAGTGTGAGCGCGCAGGCCTCGCAAGTAGGGGCGCTTCTCGAGTATCGAGGAGGAGGGAGAGGGAGCTGACCGATGGCGTTGCCGACGCTGAGGCCGAGCGGGATCAGGCTCGCGCCCGTCTGCCAGAAGGCCGGGTCGAGAGACGCGGCGACCCAGAACGAGAACTGCAGGAGGAGGACTGAGTGAGCTTCGCGGACCTGCCAGGGCACGACCCCCCTCGCCTTGCGGGCGTGAGGGAGGGAGAGAGACAGAGAGAGGAGGGGACGCACCCAAGTGCCGTAGCCCCACGTGCGCTGCGCCGGGTCGGTGGTAGGGTCGAGGTCGGCGTTGGTGTAGACGTCCTCGGGCGCGAGCGACGAGGCCTGGCGCGGGAGCTTCCACGAGAAGGGCTGGCGCGCCTCGCCCTCGTCGCCCTGGTTGGTGCGGCGATTGAACAGGCCCATGCTAGTTGTGCGCGTCGTACGAGTGCTGGCCGAGACGAACGGCGAGCGGCGGGAGGGAGGAGGAGGAGGAGGTGCCGGCTGAGGAGGCGGTGAAGACGAGGGCGAGGCGGCACAAGGGAGAGAGGCGAGGGCGTGTCGAGGGTCGTGGCTGGTCGTTCGAGGATCAAGCTCTGCGGCCCCAGAGCAGGCAGGGCGACGAGGAAGGGACAGGAGGAGAGGTTCGAGGGAGAGGTCAGTCGATGAAAGCGCGAGCGCGACCGGATCCGGGCGACGAGAGGTGAATGGGTTGGACGCACCAGGCCGGTTACACCGCACTCAATCGTACAAGCGTGCGCTGTCGGTGGTCGTTGCGGGCGAGAGCGACGGCGGTTGAAGGCGGTTGTCGAGCTCGAAGGCGAGGGGGGCGACGAGGCCGACGCGGTGGGCTCACGCTGGACAGGGGACGAGCACGTTTGGAAGGGCCCGCTTGGCCATGCACCTTGCTAGCCTCGATTCGCCGCGCGAGAAGCTTTCGGGCGGGACCCGGGGGACGCGGGGGAGAGCGAAGGACAAAGGGCGTCTCAGCTTTCTCGCTGCTCGCGCACGAGCCTGCGCCTTTCAATCAAGCTCGTTAGCGCTTGCTCGACCCTCCCCGCCCCGCGCGGTCGGAAGAGAGCGAGCATCGGGAGGGACCGTGCGCCAGATCTCGCGAGCGCGCCGCCGCCGTCGTCGACGACGTTCATCTCGCCGTGCCAGCATGCTGC